>NW_006920928.1:0-964 GCF_000392275.1 Phaeoacremonium minimum UCRPA7
AATAAACTATCTATCTAGTTTATTATATTATAATTCAACTTTTTTTTAGACTTAGTTATATAAATCTATACTGATTAGGTATGAGAGTATAGGCATTCATTTGAATTATATTGTTGAAAGAATGTCAACAACTATTGTCAGATAATAGTAGGTTTGAATAAGGCTATCACTTATTATAAAATAGTATTTTAGTCAGTCAGTTAGTTAGTTAGTTAGTTAGAATGGTTATATAAAAGAGATTAAATAGTAGATAATTATATAAACTCTATAAATAAGACGATATCTAGATATTTATTAAATTATAAATGATTATAATATAGAAGGGTTTCCTACCAAAGGAACCATATAGAATATAGTAGTAAAGCTGATCAGTCAGCTTAAAGAAAGAATTTAACAACTAAAAGTTAAAAGATAGACTAAAATAAAAAGTATTATAAGTATATTATCTAATGAAGGCTTAGTCTTTAAACTAAGAAAGAAGAAAGCTACTCTTTCTAACCTATCGAAATTCGAAGGTATATAAAATGCCTTTTAAGTATGATTTAAAGAAATAAAGAATAAATTAAAGGTAGATAAAATAGTTATTGAAAGTATCTAAGATTGGTTTGCTTATATCTATTTAAGGCTAGGAAAACTCTCATAAAATATGATAGTAGCTTTTGTTAAAAAAGAAGGTTTAAATAAAGCTTATAATCTTAATTAATATCTAGAATATCTCTATAGATATTATAAAGACTTAAATATATAAGCTTAAGTAATTGATCGATTAAAAGATTTAAAATAGTAAGAAAATAAAAGCTTTACTATATTCTTACCAAAATTTGAAAAGAAATTAGCTGATAATAAAAAAGAAAATTAATATAATACTATTTAAATCAATTATTTGGAAAAGATATTAAATAAACGATTGAAGATAGCTTTAGTTTATCTTTTAAATCTACTTACTTTATATAACGATTTCGTT
>NW_006920928.1:1030-1774 GCF_000392275.1 Phaeoacremonium minimum UCRPA7
GATTCTATATAGTAAAGCTTACAAAAGACTATTATTATAGCAGCAATCAAGAATTCTTCCAACTAAATAGATTAAAAACTATCTAATCATCTTTAAATTATAGTTTAAATAGTAAAACCTTCTTTAGAAAAAGCTATCTAAGTAAGATAAGTCTCTCTTAAGAAGATTAGTAAAAAGCTTTGAAAGAATCATTATTTTTAATATAGAGACTTTATCTATAAAAAGGTTATTTACTCTTACCTTCCTACTTATAATCTAGCTACCAAAGTTAATTAATATATAGTTTAATATAGCCTAAAGCTAAAAGAAGATAATTTCGACCTTAATCAGCAAATAAAAGACTTAGAAAAAGAATAGCTTTTGCTTAAAGTTATAAGAAGGAGTGTCAAAAGAAAGCTAAAGAAAAGTAGAAGGCTATAAAGTATAAGATAGATAATAATTTATTTTAAATTAATCTAAGATTAAATAGACTTTGTTTTGTTAAAGCTTTTATTGATTCTAAATGTTTAAGCTATATTATTATATCTAATCAAATATTCTAACGACTTAGCTTATTATATATTATAATCATACTTTAAGACTTATATACTGTTAATTCGATATTAAAGAAAAGTATTAGAGAAGTATTATATGCTAATATTGACATTAAAGAATATAAATAAAAAACTATATTCTTTTATATAATATTTAATTAGAAAGAAGATATTATCTTAGGCTTATTATAGATAAAGAAAATAGATATAA
>NW_006920929.1:0-632 GCF_000392275.1 Phaeoacremonium minimum UCRPA7
GTAGATAGGATCCAAAATGGATAGACTAGATATATCTATAAGAAAATATAAAATTGTGAGAGATTCTATATAGTAAAGCTTATAAAAGACTACTATTATAGTAGCGACTGAAAATTCTCTTGACTAAATAGATTGAGAATTATCTGATCACTCTTAAGTTATAGTTTAGATAGTAAAACCTTCTTTAGGAAAGACTATCTAAGTAAGATAGGTCTCTCCTAAGGAGATTAGCAAAAGGCTTTAAGAGAATCGTTGTTTTCGATATGGAGACTCTACCTATAAAAAGGTTGTTTACTCTTACCTTCCTACTTACAATCTAGCTACTAAAGTCAATCAATATATAGTTTAGTATAGTCTAAAGCTAGAAGAAGATAATCTCAACCTTAATCAGCAAACAGAAGACTTAGAAAAAAAGTAGCTTCTGCTTAAAGTTATAAGAGGGAGTGTCAAAGGAAAGCTAAGGAGAAGTAAAAGGCTATGAAGTATAAGATAGATAGTAATTCATTTTAGATTAATCTAAGATTAAATAGACTTTGTTTTGTTAAAGCTCTTATTGATTCTAGATGTTTAAGTTATACTATTATATCTGATCAAACGTTCTAACGACTTGGCTTACTATATATTATGATTAT
>NW_006920929.1:921-1908 GCF_000392275.1 Phaeoacremonium minimum UCRPA7
TATTTTCTATACTTTAATATGAAGAGAAAGAAAAAGAAAAATCAAGAAGAAGGGGGTTAGGATATTCTCTGCCAGTATGGCTGATATTGAAAAAGCATTGTTAATAAAGAAAAAGGAGGATCTTAAAACAAAACTACCACCTTAATATAAGGAATATATAAAGGTATTTGATAGAGATAAGGCTGATCAACTGTTACTTTATCATTCTAGAATCGACCATTTGATATTACTTTAATAAGATGATAAGGGATAGGAAAAGGTCGTCCTATAGAAGCTACTATATAGTATGTTTTGTAAAGAATTACTAGTCCTTAGGAAAACGTTGACTAAACTATTTGATAAATAGTTTATTTATGCTAACAATTCGCCTACGTTAGTACCTATGCTTTTTGTATATAAGCTAGGTGATAGACTATGATTTTATATAGACTATAGAGGTTTGAATACTATTATAAGGAAGGATCGATATCTTCTGCCGTTAATTATAGAAACGCTAAGATTATTATCAAAAGTTAAATAGCTGACAAAGCTTGATATAATCGTAGCCTTTTATAAGATTAGAGTTAAAGATGAAGATAAATGGAAGACTATATTTAGAATATACTATAGCCTTTATAAATGGCTTATTATACCATTTAGATTGATAGGTATATCTACTACGTTTTAACAATATATTAATCATACTCTTCGAAAGTATCTAGACAAATTCTACTTTATCTATATTGATGATATATTGATTTATTCGGATAATGATTTGGATGATCATTAGAGAAAAGTTAAGCTAATATTAAAGAAACTCTAAATAGTAGGCTTATATATCGATATCAATAAGTATGAATTTGAAACTAAGTAAGTAAAGTATTTAGGCTTTATTGTCAAAGCTAGAGAAAGAATATAAGTAGATTCTAACAAGGTTAAGGCTATTTAGGCATAGGAGAACCCTAAGTTAGTTAGAAGAGTATGAGGGTTTATAGGATTTGCAAATTA
>NW_006920929.1:1976-2653 GCF_000392275.1 Phaeoacremonium minimum UCRPA7
GTTTGAATGGATAATAGAGTGTCAGAAAGCGTTCGATATACTGAAAGCTAAGTTAATTAGTACTTTCTTATTAACATAATAGGACCTTAATTGAGAAACGATTCTAAAGATAGATTCGTTAGAATATATGATAGGGAGAGCCTTATTATAAAGAGGTTCTAAAGGAATATATCATTCTATAACATTCTTCTTACAAAAGAACTTACTTATTAAAGCAAACTATCCTATCTATAATAAGGAGTTGCTTACGATCATCCGATGTTTAGAATATTAGGATTCAAAGTTAAGAAGTATTACTTTATTTATAATACTTACTGATCATAAGAATTTAGAGTATTTTTTATAGAAATAGAAGCTAAATAAACGATAAATTTAATAGGCTAAAATATTGTCTTGATACAATTTTATATTAAGATATTGGCTAGAAAACAAAGATATTGTATCTAACATCTTATCATAAAGAGAATAGGATATTCTTATAAACGACAAAGATAATCGATTAAAAGAGAGAGAAGTTTAAATCCTTATGATAGGAAAAGACGATTAGATATAACTTATTTTGTCAGTAAAAATCGCTGTCAATTATATAGAATCTAAAGTAGAGTAGATAGAGAGAAGACTTAAGAACCTCTTTTTTAAAGACTTTTTAAAGAACTTATAAAATATATTAATATAAA
>NW_006920930.1:0-406 GCF_000392275.1 Phaeoacremonium minimum UCRPA7
GGGAGCGAACAAATCAATTATTGGGAAAGGAGACGTGGAATCGTGTCGATTGCGCCTCGTCCATGTGAAGCCTTGGATCGCTGGGTCTATGGCGGAGGAAGGTCCGCTATCATGGTCGACGACGAATTGCACTTTCGTGTCAACACGCGTGGCTTGTTCGATTTCTTCTACCCTCGCTCGTTGTAGGATAGCCGGTGCGTTCCTCTCTGATCCCTGATCAGTTCGTTGAGTAACGACACTCCCGCCCTGGAGGGTGATTTTGGCCTCCCAGCCTGGCGGTGGTTTCTCGGTAGGTCGTATTTCCTCGTCAATCGCATCATCGGACACCGTCAGGTATTTCATACTAATATGTACGTTTGGCGGATTGTCTCCTCTGATCATCTGTCGTAGGGCAGCGGCGCCAGGC
>NW_006920931.1:0-303 GCF_000392275.1 Phaeoacremonium minimum UCRPA7
TCTAATCAGCTTATATTGTATGTCTTTTTATATTGATATATCTTATAGATCCTTTAAAGGGTCCTTAGAAAAGAGATTCTTAAGTCTTCTCTTTATCCACTCCACTTTAGATTCTATATGATTGACAGCGATTTTTACTGACAGAATAAGTTATATCTGATTGTCTTTCTCTATTATAAGAATCTAAACTTCTCTTCCTTTCAACCAATCATCCTTATCGTTTATAAGGGTATTTTATTCTCTTTATGATAAAGCGTTAGATATAATACCTTTATTCCTTAGCTGATATCTTAATATAAAATT
>NW_006920931.1:498-711 GCF_000392275.1 Phaeoacremonium minimum UCRPA7
CTTTCGTAAAAAGAATACTATAGGATGATATATCTCTTTAGGACCTCTTTATGATAAGGCTCTCTCTATCATATATTCTGACGAATCTATCTTTAGAATCGTTTCTCAATCAAGGTCCTATTATGTTAATAAGGGAGTACTAATCAGCTTAGCTTTCAGTATATCGAACGCTTTCTAACACTCTATTATCCATTCAAACTTTATATCTTTCCT
>NW_006920931.1:913-1523 GCF_000392275.1 Phaeoacremonium minimum UCRPA7
CTTGGTTTTAAATTTACACTTGTTGATATCGATATATAAGCCTACTATTCGAAGTTTCTCCAATATTAGCTTGACTTTTCTCTAATGATCATCCAAGTTACCATCCAAATAAATCAATATATCATCGATATAGGTAGAGTAGAATTTGTCTAGATACTTTCAAAAAGTATGATTAATATATCGTTAAAACATAGTAGGTATATCTGTCAACCTAAATAGTATGATAAGCCATTTATAAAAGCTATAGTATATCCTAAATATAGTCTTCCATTTATTTCTATCTTTGACTCTAATCTTATAGAAGGCTATGATTATGTCAAGCTTTGTCAGCCATTTAGCTTTTGATAATGACCTTAGCGTTTCTATGATCAGCGGTAGAAGATATCGATCCTTCCTTATAATAGTATTCAAACCCTTATAGTCTATATAGAATCGTAGTCCACTATCTAGCTTATATACGAAAAGCATAGGTGCTAATATAGGCGAATTGTTAGCATAAATGAACTGTTTGTTGAGTAGTTTAGTCAGCGTTTTCCTAAGAACTAGTAATTCTTCGTAAGATATACTATATAGTGGCCCTTATAAAATGACCTTTTCCTATCCTTTATCG
>NW_006920932.1:0-894 GCF_000392275.1 Phaeoacremonium minimum UCRPA7
TTTCTCCTTTTTTATAAGAAATCGTTATATCTATTTTCTTCATCTATAGTAAACCTAAGATAATATCTTCTTCCTAATCAGATATTATATAAAAGAATATAGTCTTCTGTTTATATCCTTTGATATCGATATTAGTATATAATACTTTTCTAATACTTTTCCTTAATATCAAATTAACAGTATATAAGTCTTAAGGTATGATCATAATATATAGTAAGCTGAGTCGTCAGAACGCTTAATCAGACATAATAGTATAGCTTAAACATCTAGAATCAATAAGGGCTTTAACAAAATAAAGTCCATTTAATTCTAGATCAATCTAAAATAAATTACTATCTATCTCATACTTTATAGCCTTCCACTTCTCCTTAGCTTTCCTTTAACACTCTCTCTTACAACTTTAAGCGAAAGCTACTCTTTTTCTAAGTCTTCTGTTTGCTAATCAGGGTCAAGATTATCTTCTTCTAGCTTTAGGTCATACTAAACTATATATTGATTAACTTTGGTGGCCAGATTGTAAGCAGGAAGGTAAGAGCAAATAACCTTTTTATAGGTAGAGTCTCCACATTGAAAACAATAGTTCTCTTAAAGCCTCTTGCTAATCTCCTTAGGAGAGACCTATCTTACTTAGATAGCCTTTCCTAAAGAAGGTTTTGCCATCTAAACTATAACTTGAGGATGATCAGATAGTTCTCAATTTATTTGGTTGGAAGAATTCTCAATCGCTACTATGATAATAGTCTTCCATAAGCCTTGCTATATAGAATCTCTTATAGTCCTATATCTCCTTATAGATATATCTAGTCTGTCTATTTTAGATCCCATCTACTATAAGATTCAAACAAAATCGTTGTATAGAGTGGGCAGGTTTGGAAGATAGACTAAAGCTACCTT
>NW_006920933.1:0-668 GCF_000392275.1 Phaeoacremonium minimum UCRPA7
TTTTTTATATATAGCTATAATATCGACTTAATTATAGTCAATAAGACATTATAAGAAGACGATAAATCATCTATAATAAAAAGAGAAGCTTTTGTCAAATGTATTCAAAAGGTAATAAAAACAGTATAAGCAGCAATAGCTATAGTATAGGAACAATAAGAATCATAAACAAATAAGAACTAACAGCTGGCTGATTACTTTCAAACAGATGATAAAGTATGGCTATAATTATAAAATATTAAGATAGATCAAATATCAAAGAAATTGGATTAGCTTAACGCTAAATATAAGATTATCGAAGCTATTAGAATATATTCCTACAGACTAGATATACCACTGGAAATATACAATATATTCTATACGTCACTACTTAAAAGGGCAGCAATAGACCTATTACCATCATAAACCAAAGATAATTACCAGCTTTTAGTGATGATTAGTCAGAAGGGAGAAGAGGAATAGAAGATTAAATATATTTTGAAAGAAAGGAAGATAAAATAGAGACGAAAACTCTTAGTTAAATAGGTAGGATATTCTAAGCCTACTTAAGAACCTGAACGAAACCTTTAAGATATTAAGGCCTTGATACAATTCAACGTAAGAGAAAGGAGGAGGGTATTATCATAGGTTATGAACCTTATATGATGGCTTCAGCACCTTTCAGCCTT
>NW_006920933.1:1041-109468 GCF_000392275.1 Phaeoacremonium minimum UCRPA7
ATCTATCTGGCCCGTTACAATAGCTAAAGCTAGAATTATATTAGGATATTCAAGTTTTCCTAAGCTTTATAAACTTTTATAAAAGGTTTATTACTTAATACTCTAAAATCATTATACTATTAACCTTAATATTGAAAGGAAGCTAATAAAAAGTTAAGTAGAGAGAGTTTAAGTAGCTACCTTTAATCTAGCAAATGTTTGCCAAACTTAAACAAACATTCTAAGATACTACTATTCTTAGGCATTAGGATCCTACAAAGGAGACATATGTTAAGACTGATATATTAAATAAAACAATCTTAAGAATATTATCCTAAAATATAAAGGGTTAGTAAAGGCCGATTATATACTAGTTGTAAAAGCTAACTAATATCAAAATAAGATAGAGAGTTAGATAATAAAAGCTTTTTACTATCGTTGAAAGTTATAAGTACTAACGTCATTACTTAAATAACGTTATAAAGAAATTCCTTATCCTAACAGACTATAAGATACTATAAAGTATCGTACGTATGCTAGCAAAGAATCTCTAAAAAAGACTTACCTAATAAATCTATTGTTTGTCAACTTTCAATTTTAATCTTTAGTATAGACTAAAGTCAACTAACTTTATAAATAGTCTATCTAAAAGGCTAGACTATATAAAGAAGAAGATAATATATAAAAACGTACTTTTTACTTTAGAAAAGAAGTTATAATTAACAAAAGTGCTACCAAACAGAGTATAAAAGTAAGTAGTTATAATTATTATAACATTTAGAAAGAGTGTTATTAACGATTATATCAATACTATAAGACTAAATATAGAAGGTATATTCGCTTAAAGATATAGTCAAAAGAAGTATCGTCTAATGCCTAAAAGATTAATCATAGAATTAGATTCTAAAGGCTTACAAACGACTATATAAGTTATAATCATAGTGTTGACAAAGTCTATTATAGACGCTTATAATATAAAGGATAAGACTAAAAGTCCTTTAGCGTCCGCTAGCTAAGCAGCTACTAGCTTAAGGTAAGTTAAAGAGGCTAAAGCTAAAATATTGATTTATAATCAATTGATCCTATATTCAATAGTAAAAAGACTTACTAAGGGTAAAATAGCATTAGCAAAAGCATCTAGAGAAGCTTTATATAGAATAGTCAAAGGATTATAGACTAAAGACCTAGATGTTATAATATTAAAGAAGACTGCTAGCTAAAAAGCTAGAGTAAAAGAAGGTTATAATGTAGATTCTAATAGTATACTCTTTTATAAAGACTATTTGATAATTTTAGCTTAAGGTTTACTCTAATTAAAGCTTCTATAGTAATACTATAATAATATTTAAGTAGGCTATTTTAGCTAAAGTAAAATAGTTGAATTACTAAACCATAAGTTCTATTAGGAAAATCTAACTAAAAACGTCCGATAGTATATAAACTTATATCTAATATACTAAGGAAAAAGAAGGTCTAAATATAAACCTTATAACACTCTATAGTCATTATCCTTACCTAAGCATCCTTTCTAAGAAATTAGTATAAACTTTATCACTAGCTTATTTAACAGTATAGACGCTGATAGAATAGTATATAATTCTATTCTAATGATTATAGATAGATATATTAAGTTAGCTATATTTATAGCCATCCAAAAGATAGTGACTATACTTACGATTATATAGCTACTATATAAGTATATAAAGTATCGTTTTAAATCTTTTATAAACATTGTTAGTAATAGAAACTCTCTCTTTATAAGCAAATTCTAAAAAGACTTTATATAAGTAAGGAAGATTATATAGTGATTATCTACCACTTTCTACCCTTAGATAGATAGATAGATAGAATAAACCTATTAGATCCTTAAAGGATATTTATAAGCATTTATAATAAAACTATAAAACATCTAGACTTAGCTACTTTATAATATAAAGTTTGCCTATAATAATAGCTATCATAACTTAATTAGTATATCTCCATTTTATATCTTATATAGCTATAATCCTCGTATAGTCGAATATATTAAAGAAAGATATTTTACTAAGGTATAAAAAGTTATTAAAAGACTCACTCAACTAAAAGAAGTATAAAAACAGCTTGCCAAACATTAAGAATATATAGTAGCAATATAAAAGAAACATTATAACTACCGCCATCAGTCAAAAGAATATAATATTAGAAATATCGTCAGACTCTTAATAAAGAACTTCCACTTTAAAGCTAGATATAAATTAGCATCGACTTATATTAAGATAAAAATCCTAAAGAAGATTAAAACTTAAGCTTATAAAATAGCCTTATTAACTAAATATGCTAGAATATATAATATATTTTTAGTATCTTTTATTAAGTTATAGAAAAATTAACAAAAAGTTGTCAATATAATGCTACTTTCTGACTTTAAAGATAAGAAAGATAAATAAGAAGTTGAAGATATAATACTAGATAAAGGTAAAAAGATAAAGAAAAGATTCTTTATCAAATAGAAAGGCTAGTTTATAGAATATAATATATAAGAATCTAGAAAGTATTTAGCTAACTTAGGTAAGTTATTAGCTTAATATAAATCTAAATCATTAAGATATTATAAGAAATAAAACAATTAACAATCAATCTCTAATAGTATAGCGAAAATATGTTAAGATTATAAAAGACTATTATAAAATAATTCTTTTAATAAAAAACAACCTTTTATAAGAAACTTATATCTTATCTATAAAAAACCAGCTTTCTATAAGTAAACAAATATAACCGTTTCTATCAATCAAAAGCCAAAGGCTTAAAGAAAACACTCCTATCATTAAGCTAAAGCATTATCCTTATCCTCCTCTAAATCTAAGGAATCTTTACTTAAGCTAAAGTGGTAAGATAGCTAAGGAGAGTCAACATCCTTATCTAACTCTAAAGAAGGCTGACAACTATTCTTCACTTATTTGATAGTTTAAAGTATAAATCCTTTAGACTATATACGCTTACGACCGCCAATACCTTTGTCTAAATCAATAGATAAAATAAAGAAAATAAAATAATTATTATAAGCTTAACAAGCCTTTATTAAAGCATTAGAATATATCTTATATATAGGCACTAAATCCTTAGTCAAACTATACTTTATTATATCCTTTTTTTCAAACTTACTAAATTCAAAATTATTTAGCTAATCCTATAAAACTGTTAATATCGATTGACTATAATAAAATAGAAAATAAAAAACTACTTATGATAAAAGCTATAGCTTTTATAAGGAAACCTTAAACTTTAATAGCCTTAAACTTTAGCTAAGATAAAGTAAGACGCTAGCAAATAGTAATGCTATTAACTTACTGCTTATTTACTATCTTAACTATCATTTTAATACTAATAGCAATCATATAGTAAGTAGCTATAGCTTTCTATATTATATTATACTTTTATATATCATTATTATTCATAAGGTATACATCTTTCTCTAAAGCCTTACAAAGTATAGTTTCTATATAATTTAAGATTATCATATGATAATCAATATGGAAGGCATTGTTATAAGAAAGAATCTATATATTAGCAGCAGCTTTTATAAGAATATCCTTAATTAACTCTTCGTCAAACTCTTATAAAGTATATATAATGTTAAGTAAATCATCAGGCATTTATTATCTTAGTTAGCAAAGAATATTCATACTAAGGACGATAATATTAGCTAGAATATAGTATTAACAATCAATAGTATAAGTACTATAAGTTTATAAACACTTTAGAGAGAGTATATAGTAAGAACTAGCCTTTATCAAGTCTAAGTACCGCTTTATAAGATAGTAAGTATAAACACTATCAATCTTCTATATCACTTAATTAGTAGCTATAATCATAGTAAATAAGATATAAAAAACTTATAATATTATAGCCACTCTAAGCGTTAGTAGCATTATAGAAGAACTTAACTATAAGCTTAGAATATATAGTTATCTTGACGGTAGAAAGTATATAATAATATATAGGCGAAAAATCGGCAAAAAGTTAAATAAGTTAATATATATTAAATTAAATATAAAGTAAAGCTATATACTTAAAAAAGGAAAGATTGATAGCGAAAGAAAGCTAAACATACTTTAAAAAATAAAGTTGTTAAAAAAAAGAAAAGGTTATAAAAATATACTGTCTATATTAAATATATTAGTTATATTAAAATATCTTAATTAGAAGATATTTTAAGATAAGTTGTTTTCAAAGGAAGAGAAGATAAACAAGCTATAAAAAGAATCTATATAGTATATAATCATAGTTAAGATAAACAAAAAGAATAAATTGACGATATTTTAATAATCATAAAAGACAGTCGTAAAGGCTATCTTAAGGCTATAAAAGGCAAAGCTATAACTCTAATAATAAAAGACTATATAAGATACTTTATATATTTAACTTAAAAAAGTCGAAAGTATAAAAGATAAGTAAGTAAATAAAGGAAAGATTATATATAAAAGGCTGTCTAACTATCAATCACTTGCCATTATATTAGCAAGAAGCTTATCTATAATACTTTATAGTCAATTAACCATAAAAAAATAAAATAAAAAATAGCCTACCTTCAAATAAAGGTTGAAAATATTAGCTTAATAGCGTCTACCTATCATATAAACAATATATAATCATCTTATTAAAAAGATAGTAAATTTATAGTATTAAGGCTTAAAATAAAGCGATAGAAAATCACCTATGATTATTATAATAGTCTTAAATAACTATTAAGAAGGCTTATTATAACTTTGTCGACAACAAAATAATAAAGAATCTACTAACACTAAAGACCAACACTTTCAAAGGAAAGGATATTATAAAAATATCGCCTCCTTAGTATAGCTATAGCTATAAACCATAGGCCTACGCCTCACCAAAGGGCATAGATCCTCTATAGGATATATAAATGCCTTACTATCGCTTGGTCGTAGACCGATTGGTAAGTAATAGTCTTAGAACCTATATATACCTAGCTTGGAGGTAATAAATCAATAACCCCCTCTCTGTTCTTTACCTTGTATATGTGACTTAGCTTCACCATCCTTATAATAAGGTAGTAGTGTTAGGTAGAAATATATATTAAATAAGTTAGGAATATATAATGTTTTTTATCTTTTCTTTCTTTCTTTATTATTTTGTTAATATCTTAGGAATATTTAGGGTATTTTTAATATTTATAAGCCTTTTAGGAAAGAATAATTATATATTATTATCATAGTGATAGACTTTATAAAGTTGATTATTATAATATTTATTATAATTATTTATTTGCTTTTTTGGTTTTCTATAGTAGAAGTACTTTACTTTATTTATTAAACGTTATTATTAGCTATATTTGTCTTGCTTATATTAGGCTTCTTTATAAAAGGAATTATATATTAGTTAAGATAAATCAATCTATTTAGATAGTATATAGTAGGTAGATATAATAGTATAAGGATATAACGATAGATAATAAACTATCTTATAATAGTTTAAAGTTATATTAATTATTTGTCTACTATCCTTTATATTGATTACTTTAGTTTTTAAAGCTTTAATTTTCTAACGTTAAATTTTTAATATAGCTATTATATTAGCTAATTTAAAGGTTATAATGATTTCTATAGATGGTAGTATTTATATTTATAATTAAGCCTTAGCAAAGTATAGAACTTATAGTTATAGATAATCATTATATTATTTATTCGAAAAGGCTCTTAAAGTGTTAATTATAGTAAGAGGATAACTAGAAAGAGTGATAGCTATATAAGGCTGTAGATATAGTAAGATATACCTTTCTAAAGTAGCTACTATCTTTTTAATATTATCTTTTAGGATTTTCCAAAGTATTTAATAGATCTAATTATATAATATATCTTATATTTTAATAAGAAAGATATTTAGCTTATTTTAAATTTTTAACTGATAGTTAAAAGGAAAAATTATAAAGAATTAATATATATAATGTTTATTTATCTTTAGGATATTATTATTTAAGCTATTTAAATTATTAAGTAAAGGTTTTTAAAGAAAGATGATTAGGTTTATAATATAATTATATATTATTTTTTTATCAAAGGTTTAAAAACATTTATATAGTTCCTCTTTTATATAGATAAGATAATTTTCAGCTTTTTTCCTTATAGCTAATTCGATGATTTATTTTATAATCAACTTTACTTCTTTAGTATAGTATAAGTATATCTATCAAACCTATTAATCTTTAGAAGGTTTATAATATTAAGCTATATTTTTCTAATGATAAAGGAATTTAGTAACATTCTAACTATTAAACTAAAAAGCTTTTATAATATTAAGCTTAAATATTTGATAGAATTTTAAGCTATACTTTCTTTTAGTATCTTAATTAAACCTATCGTTATCTTAGAAACCTATAATAGGATTTAATGTTAATAAAATATATTGTTTAAAGGGTTTGATAGTTAAAAGCCTTTAAATAGTATTAGCACTATTAGTATAGATAATAATATAAAAGACTTAGGATTTAATTTAGATTGATTTTGTTGATATCTTATAAAAGCAATTGATAAAAAGCTTTAATGATTAAGTAAATAAGACTAATTTTTATTTAGTTTATTAAATAAGGCTTATAAGTTTGAAGATATATTGTTAGATTTAGACTATCTTCTTTTCTTTAGTAATAATATATTATATATATATATTTTATTATTTATTGTTAGGAATTAGTTTAATCTTTAGCTTTTCTAATATTCTTAATATTAATTAAAAGTATTATCGACTTTTATCTTACTCTTTCTTTCTTAATTAATAGAATTCTTTTTATCTTTTTGTTAGATAGAATATTTATTAAAAGCTAACGTTAGTACTATCTTTAATAAAATATTCTTTACATCATTTTTTACTTATATTAGTAAGTTTAGACTCTATTAGTTGTTAAGATATATAATAATAGCTATAGCTTATTTATTTATATAATAAAGCTTTATCTACTAAAGTAGTAATAATAATAATTTATTACTTATCTAACAGTATAAAGCTATAATAAAGATTCTACTTAAATACTAGCTAACGTTACTATACTATCTTATCTCTAATTATATAAAAACCTTATTAGTATCCTACCTATAATAGTTTGAAGACAACCTATTCTTATACTAAGTAAGTGTTAAGTCAATAGACAAAAACCATACTCTTAGCTAACCTTATTATCAAGACTATAATATATATTATATACTCTTTCTTTTCTTATTAATACTTTAAGGTAAGATTATTTTATATTTACTTTAAATATAACTTATATATACTTTACTATATTTATATAGTTAGCTAATATTTTCCTTCTTTCTTTTTAACTTATAAATATTATATTAATCTTCTGATTAATAGCTATTATCTTTATACTATCTTTAGAATAACTATATCTTATCGATAATATACTTAGTAAAGGCTCTATTATTTTTATATTTTTTTCTTTCTTATTATAAGTTAAGAATCTTACTTAATAATTATATAATTTATATTTTTTATATTATTAAATTAAGTAAAATATACTAACTATATAGCTTTTATTATAATTATATAATTCTAGTAAATTATATATTTTAATAATTAAAATAAGTATATATTATAATATTAATTATAATTAAATAATTTCTTTTTTCTTTTCTTTAGATAGTTATCTTTAGTATATTAGCTTAATATATACTATCTATAGATAGCTTATTTTTAATATATCTTTATTATATAATTATAAGAATAGTATTTAAAGTATTATTTAACTATTACTTTCTTATAGAAAGGTTTATAAAGATATTAAGCATTATTTTATATTATATTATTATTATAAAGTTAGTCTACTAACGTTTCATCTTCTACTATAATATAGAAAATTAAAAGAACCTTTTATTAAGCTTTTTTAAACAATAATATATAAAGAATATATACTTTATTATCTTATCTAATCTTAAGTTATAGATAGCTTCAAGATAACCTTTATATATTCACTATCTATACTCTATATATAGCTATAGTCTATGTTTAATATATAAGTATAATACCTACTTTATATACTTAGCTGACCCAATCTCTTATTATATCTACTTTTATCTTTTCTTTTTAGTCTTTAAAGGCTAGCTTTTAAGCTTTAGATGATAGTCGTCTTACCGTTATAATAGTGTCGCTTTAAAGAAGCTTTACATTCGCTTTGACTATAATATTGCTACTAAAATAGTAGAATATTATAATAATTTTACTTAATATTTTAATATACTATCTTAACATTATCTTAAGTTTAATAAAGTTTTTAAAGTCTTTAAGATTTAATAAAGTTTTTTAAATTCTATTAAAGGTTAAATTATAGTTATTATAATTATTATTTTTTATTTTATTATAGTTAGCCTTATAATTAAACCTTAAAGTATTAATAGTAAGGATGATAGCTACTATTACTATTTAATTATTATCGATAATTAGTAAAGAATATTATTTATTCTTTAAAAAATAGTAATAAAATAAGTTTATTTACTTTTTACTTAAATATCTTTAGATAATTTTCTAATAAAAATAGTTAATTACTTTATTTTATAATTAGTAATTGTTAGCAGTTAAGATAGTCTTAAGATAATCTTTATTAAAGTTTTTATAATCTTTTCTTTATATAAATTGTTAAGACTTAACTTTAATATTTTCTTTTATATTGATAAATATTATTAGATTATCTAGTATATTTAATTTGTTAGTAAAGCTTCTTTTTTAAAGTTTAAATAAATTAGAATTAATAGTTTTAAAGCTTTAGATAATAGTTTTATTAAAATTTTATAACCTTTTATTTAATATTCTTTTAAGTAAAATTATATATATAAAAATTAAAATTAGAAAATTATATATATAAGCTATTTTGATTTTTTAGGTTTTAGATTATTTTTATTAGTAAAAATAAAGTCTAATTAGTCTTTAAAAAATATTAATTTTTAAAAAATCTTATTATAATTAAGTTGATAAAGTAAAGTAATAATATATATAAGTTATAAAAGTATATTTAACTATCTTTTAACTATCTTTTTGAAAAATATAAATATTTGTTAGAATCAAAGTTTTAATAATTAATTAAGATTTAATTAGTCTTTAGATTATTTTAAAAGTTTAATTTTTTATTATAGTTTATTTTAATAATAGTTATATTTTTAATTTAATAAAAATATATTTTCAAGTTTTCGATTATATTTTAAAGTTGATTTTAAATATTAAATTCTTTTTTTCTAAAGTTTTTTAAATAATTTAACTTTAATTAATAGTTAATTATTATTTTTTTATTTATTTTCTTTTTTAGTTAATTTTTAAAAGATTATAATTTTATATATATAAACATTATATTCAAAATACTTATATAATTACTAAATATAAATTGCTATTTTTTTTAAATATATAAAATTATTATTCTTATCAATTATCAAATCTTAACATTGTTAACTATATCTTTAGAGATTATCGTTTATAAGATATTAATAGATATTTATAATAATACTGCTTATATTATAGTCGTTAATAAAATAAGATAATAGTATCTACTATTAACCAACACTCTCTCAAGATATTATATAATATCCATACAAATGAAGCCTCTAGAGTATAAAGAATATAATAGAATGAAAGAGATAGTCATTCTTATATTCTTATAATGATAGCTAAGTGAGACAAGTAAAAATGAAGTAAGTAATAGCAAATAAGTCACCTGACTGCTGGCAGGGGTAAGACCCTGCTCCCCCAACTCAATATCCTGCCTCTTTTTCAGCGTTTGCTGTCTGCAGCTGAAGCAGTCAATGGAGATCGCCTGCCTGAGCACCTGCACACCGAAATTCGTTACGGATGTGAGGTCATCCTTGAAGGATGTCGAGGTTGGAGAGGAGACTATACCTGATCGCATGCTGTCGCGCATCCGTTACTTCCAAAATGATGCTTTCAAGACTGATGATGGCAAAGACGACCTTGCACGTTTGCCTCAGCGCGTGAAGTACATCACCTTCAAGGCCACCCGGTTGGACCACAACATGGATTGGATGTCAAAGAACAGCCTTTCTGGAACCAAAGAGGCGAAGGAGATTGGCGGGGTTCAGATGAACCAAATTTCGAAGGCCACCAAGTGCGCATCTGCGAAGCTGCTGCTGCACATGGAGGGCTGCACGTGCTCTGGCACGTACCTGCACCTCCCACCTTAGATATCTCTCCATAGCTTCCCCCAGGAGACCTCTTCCTCTTGATATTCATCATCTTCCTCATACCTTTATTTGCATCCGCAAAGACTCCTCTCTCATTCACTCTGTTAGCCCTACCAAGCCCTAAACCTAACAAGCAGGTCGACCATTTCGAGATTTTTGGAGAACTTCTCAAGTACTTCAATGTATATGACTCCGAAAATGGCCCGTACGAAGTCTTCTTCCAAGCCACCGATCTGTCGAGAAACCACAGAGTTCTTCAACAGTCTGCTACGCCGCATATCGACCTCAGGGACTTCCCCAACGTGGGAGCTCCGCCTACTCGCAATCGCTTCGATAGCCGTGATCAGTTCGTTGCTAATCAGGCTGTCGGTAGATCGAATAATCACATCTTGGAACAGATTCGCTACAATAACCCTCAAGGCTGAGGTGTTCGACACTGCCATCATGCCGTGTCCTCATCGAGAATAAATCTCAGGTTATCGTCAGTTTTACCCAAAGGCGAAGCCAACCTGCTCCCACAGGTCTCCATCCTTCAAAGACTCTGCAGACATGAGACAATGTACATGATCTCATTATCTGCAATAGGTGATTGACTGATGATAGAACCTTGGTCTTTACTTCCTGAATGGAAGGAACTGACTGACTGGGACCACGATCCTCCCAAGTTGGTTGACTGACCAGACAATGAAGACTATGCTCCAAGTGTCCTAGCATCGGAGAACTTCCATACTTATCTCGTTCAACAGATCTCTGAGACTGAGATCCATGATCTGAGGAAGACCAACGAAGAATCGACCGACGCATACAATTTGCGAATCACCGCAACGGGTCAATATCCTGACGGACAGCGTAGCACCAGTGATCGCCGTCGTTGCCATGGGGGTTTGGCGCGTTGGATGCGAAGATTTTGGGCAATTCGACCGGAGCTTGCTGGTGTTGAGAAGCGGTCGCGCCAGAATGCTCATTATGGGCTTGAGTCTGTAAGCATAAAGCTTAAACGTCAAGATTATCCTTGTGCTCGGTGAAGTATTCACGGATTCTGGTCCCAAGTCGGCAGCCGGATTGCAAACATGGTCTCTCGAATGAAGTCCATGCACGAAAAGAACATCAAGTTCAGCTCTGTCAAGCAGTTTAACGAAGACACATGGAATGACTATCCCCATCGGATTACAACCGAAGGTCAGACCCAGGTGACAATCTTTCAAAAGGTTAGCTCAGATAAAGCGATCAAAGCTGAGTTTCTCGCAATGAACTCATTGACATTCCCCAACGGCTGTCCGCATGAAACACCACTTTTCGACCAGTCCGGAGTGGCCTATGAATACCCGCTTCGTTTTGACGAACGTGGACTAGACCAGGTGGACATGTTCGAAGCAATCCCTGCATTGAAGACGGTTTGCAACGGTCGCGCACCCCAGTGGCTCAAGGATCAGTACAATTCCATGGACGCTTGCAAGGAGGATGCGTATGACCAACTCTCCCGAATGCCTCCAGGTGTCAAAGTTCATTCCAGGAGTGGCTGCTTGTGGCAAGTCGACGTTCCTGCAGAACAGAGAACATAATCCTGTCTGCCTTCTACGGACTAAATCCTAAGGGATCTACATCGCAGACAGCGATCCCTTCTACACGGGTCGCACTCTATAGTACTCCTCCGCCAGGGTAATAAACGATAGTTCGGCAAGGGTGTCACTACCTCCTCAACAAGGGTTTACTAAAAAGTTGATAGACCGACAGTAATAAACAGGATATTCGAGAACTTGATGAGTATTATAACTCTCGACATCAAGTATCTTCACCCTTCAACAATTAACGTTTATTACCCTGGCGGAGGAGTAATGCGGCAGTTGATACCTTTGCCAAGAGCTTTGAAAGCAGACAAAAGAGACTCGGCCTGGAGCATCCGATTCCGATTATTCGCTTGTACTCTATGACGAGCGAAGTCGACTCGATGATCACTCGACATTCGAAGCAGAGAAGTTCTGTTTTCAATCAAGAGGCTGCAACCGAGGCTGTGGTCGAGGCTGACGATGCAGTGTTGAACTCGTCCGAGAGGATAATTCTTGGCAGAATATATGGTCACGAAGGCTGCGCTCGAGATCCACGATGCCAAAGCTGCAAATCGAAAGAATGCATCAATCTGCCGAAACATGTCGCTTCAGCAAGCCGCGGTTGCTTATTCTCGTGAGCACATAGCTGATTTTACTTACCCGGCGTACCATGGAAGATAGACAAACGAAGACACAGCGGCGCCGGATTGGCAACGGTGTTCGCCGACGATGAATGCACGCGACGTGGTGATAAGCAGACGCCATAAATGTGAAGAGGCTGGAGGTCATGTGCGTTCTCAGAGGCGCGATGCATGCACAAAGACATTCGCGTCCTGCAACGCGCCTAAACCGGTAGTGATCGAATGCCCCCACAGCTACGGCATCCCACTGGACATAGCGCGGGATGGAGTGGCGGTCAGCCACTGAGGGGTGCAGCATGTGGGTGCTGTGCATAATGTACACTGATGTTAGAGCTGCGGGCAGGCGGTGGGCAAGCACAGGCCAGCTTTCCCCTTCCCACAATATTCAGCAGGTAGGCCGTTAGTCTCACCGATCGATCGTTGCTCTCTGTGGCCAAGGCCAAGGTCAACCGGCCGCCTTTTCCCTCATCCTCCACTCAATTTGATCAATACAACACAACGGTCGCCCGCGCTCCTTTGATGTGCGGTGCAAGCCTGAGGAATCTCCTATACGTGCCTCAGCTACCGTCTTAAGAGATCCTATCGCAAACATGACCCGTGTCGTCGTCTACAGCGCCGCCCTGGTGGCATTTATCGCTGGTGAGTGCCTTGCGTGTTATCGCCAAGCTACAGCTTCCTTATCGTGTCGTCATCACCGAACCTGGGGGCAACATCACCTCTTTGAATGCCCTTGCACATGATGAGCGCCCGAGCGGCTTCAAGCAAAACACGAGCTATTGTAGAGAGCCTGGACGACAATTGCTAACGTCATGTCTTCCTATCACAGCCATAGCGATGACGCTCGCCTCAATCCTCATGCCCCACTGGGTATCGTACATTGTAACCGCCGAGGACACTGGATCGACATTCACAAAGACAATCGGCCTGCACAAGAGCTGTAGCTCCGTAGCCGACCCGCCATGTCAGCCCTTTCCGCAGGACGAGATTTGTCGCGGCGACGAGCGCACCTTCTGCTCCATGTGGAGAACAACAGGCTTCCTCATGAGCTTCGCGACGGTCGCGGAGCTGGCAGCTCTCGTGGGATTCATCGTTATCATCGGCGGCGGCAAGATGAAGCGCGAGTTCGGCTGGAAGGTCCTGGGCACCATCCTGTGCGTTGTCGGCGTCATCCAATTCGCTGCTATGGCTATAGTGGTAAGTAGCTCTACTCTATAAATCCTAGTTCAAAGTTGCTAACAGGCTACGTAGGCATGGTTGTTCGATAACGATGAGCAATTTATAGTACCCGGCTGGCATCTCGACAAGTCATGGATTCTTTGCACCGTCAGCGGTGGTATCGCTATCCTATGCGCCCTCGGCCTCGCGATATCGGCCTTTGTTCTCCCACCAGAAGAAGGATACGAGTTCCTGGACGACCCGCTCGATGTATAGATGTATGAATGGTGCACAGATGGGTCTCATGAGGATGATAATTGCATATTGATTTTTGGGATATATAACTATAGAGAAACAAGAAGCGTTATGGAGTTCTGGTTGCATTGCGGACACAGCATTTATCTCTAGCTTTGTCAGGTTCAAGTTTAGCATTTTCCTTTTCTTTTTTCATTGTTCAAGCAGGATTGGAGGTTACTCATTAGCCGGGAGCCGTCGTCAGATATTGACACGGATGGGCAGATCGCGCTGCTGGTCCAAGTGAAGTGTCCCGCACAGAGGTTGACTTATATTCGGAGTTGCCATAACTGAGAAGATGTGACGTATCACTGGGGATACCCATTATTGATCGAGAAATAAGATTACAAGAGGTTACAGCTTTTTATATGACTTGTTCCAGACTGACAATGAACTCATATCTTGCTAACAGCCTCACCGGAACCATTGCCTACAAAGATATGACCTTTTGATGATACTCCTTCTATCCTCACATTTTACGACACCTCGAACACGAGATTGGATTCAAACATGTTTGCTCGCACAAAAGAAATTTGATATAGACTCGTAACAAGTATATCGGGTATATGACCAGCCCCTTTTTCTTCCAAGTTCCGATCCGCCCAACAATCCTTCCACCATGTGCAACAATTCCAGTGCTATCGCCAGTCTTAAATGTTCAAATAAGAGCGCCCAAACGCCTCTTCCGTCTCTGCGGAAGTCCAAAAATCCAATGCATAGAAATGCAACTCATATGGCTTGACTGATTTCCACCTCGCAACATCAAGAATGATCAAGCATAGCTCCGCGCAGCATCAAGCTGCCCTACCCCCCGCGCACTATACGTGCAATGGCTCACCTCCATCCCTAGCCCCTCGTGCACAACGCCCCAGGCCACTGGCCACTGCCACACGTCCGTCTCTCCAGGGATGCGGTGGCACCGCGCGCTCAGCACAGCGCTGCAGCTACCCGACGGGAGCGCGAGCGGATTCCCCACCGCCTGACCGTTGAGCATCACGGCCGGTGGTGCGCGTCGAAAGGCGAGCCCCAGCACGAGAGCGGCTAACATCACGAGTAGCGCCAGCAATGTCAGGAGACCAACACCGCTAAAGCCCAGCGCTACGAGTGTGGAGTTCGAGCCTGGGGAAGTCGTTGAGGCTGGCGAGAGTTTGATGGCTACAACAAAGCAGCTCTGGCTGAGCACGAAGCCCATGGCTGTAAAGAGAGCGACCAGCAGCCAGCTCACTGGTCGCGGTAGTGTAAGGTACAGACTAGTTGTCTGGTGTCCCTCCGGATCGGCACTGACCCGGAGAGGATGCCGCAGCCCAGCAGAATAGAGTGTGCTCTCGTGGCTCAGGAAGAATGTAGTCAGCAGGGCGTTGGTGGCGAGATACAACATCCCAAGTAGCACCTGTGGCAGGCTGGCCACAAGAGCGGCAGCAGATGCAGGGGCCGAGGCAGGGAGCATCGACACAGCATGCGGGCTAGCGTTGCCCAGAGAGCTCAGATGGCCAGTTGGCTCGAGATGAGTGGTGACTGCGAGGGCAGACGCTGCCATGCCAGTAATGCATAGCCACAGAAAGGAAGTGAAAAGCCATCGTGGGAGGGAAGGCGTTCGAACCCACCAATGGTCGCGAGGCACCCAGTATTTAGCCTCGCGCAAGCCCCAGCGGCCTTGCCAGACATCGGTCTTAGTCAAGAGGCACGCGTCGCGAGTTGTTGGATCAATATCTTTCAGGAACGATGTAAGCGCATCACCCAGCGTGACAAGAGGCTCGAACGAGGATGCTTTGAAAAGGAGAACGCCAGCAGTCGCGACCACGGTGACAAGGTTAAGCAGGAGTGTAATCCCAAGTAGTGAACCGTTTAGAGAAACGGTACAATTCTGTGATGACGGGTCTGCTGGTTGTGCTAGGCAAAAGCGCACTGCTGACCCGTCGAGAGTTATTTGTTTGTTGGTTCCGGTTGATGTGGTGTATGGAGAGAGAGAACTGCCTGACTTGGAGGTCGCCACAAGACTGCTCCCTGGCAGGTTGACGGAAGTCACGAGTAGAACATTGCGGAAGTCCCTGTTGAAGGCGCTGCTGAACTCCTCGGAACAGTCATCGACTGTCAAGTTCGTCAGTTCCTTCCGGCTAGCAAGGTCTTGAAGAGCTAGTAGATCGATTCTGCTCAAGCCAGCTTCGTTTGTTGAACTTCCATTGCTGAACGGAGCGCCAGCGAGGAAGGATTCGGTGACTAATACTATATTATAGTCCACGGCGGACTGTGAAGTGAAGATGACCGCATTATATCTGCGATCAATATGTTAGTGAACCGTATCTAGAGTCTTTTCGTACATCAAATACTTACATTATTTGGGTGATGACGGCAGACACCAGTATCATCAGCGACAGAAAGACTCTGCCATTAGAAATATGTGCGAAGTTCCGAACTGATGGAACACCAATGTCCAACCACCTCTTCTTGTCATGCGCAGCCGCAACTTCTGGCCGAGTCGGGCTACTCAGAACCTGGAATACGTAGTTTGCTCCAGCAACTAGCACCACGACACATACGTTGATCAACGCATGCAAACCCCAATTGATATTCTTCGCGGTCGAACAAGATCCGGTATAGATGGCAGACTCGCCAGACAGCAGCTGCATCTTCGCTATAGCCACTATCAGGCAAATGAACCCCGTCACGAGGATAATGAAGCCCAGGAGAACATTCAGAGCCACGCCGCCACGCCATCCGCTTGTTAAGCGTCGCCATCCCCTTCTAGGCTTCTCATTTCCACCCGGAAGTATATGTTGTTCCTCCGTCGCGGAAGATGTTGCCGTCTGCAATCGGCTTGAGTCATCGTCATAAAACCCCTCGAACTCTGCCGTTCTTGACTGGTGCGGCCGATGTTGATGCGCAATGTCGACATCGCGCTCCCCTATCTTGCCCCCATTGCGTTTCCTCCGCGCTACCGTCTCTGGAGTTTCTCCACGGATGTAGTTGACAACATAGTCGGGAATAATAGTCGAGTCGAAATCGCTTGACGACTCACGATCCTTGCCAGGCGGCTGCCACGTCGCTCTCCTGAATGTTTCCACCACTGGGCTCGCGATTTCCGTATCCGTCATTACACTCTGGAACGGCCAGGCGACTGTTTGCCTTCCCCTTCGAACAGCTGGAGGGGCCTCATCCTCCTCCGGTGACTCGTTTATCCTGCGCTGGTCAGACTGAGCTCTTGGTCGATCACGAAGGGGACCGGCAAACCTCTGCATGCTTTTCACCTCGCCATTCTCGTCCCAAGTGTACCTGTATGTTGACGTAGCATGATCTCGAGGTGGGATGACAATTTCCATGCCGCCAGGAAGAAGCCTTGCTTCTGTGAGGAAGACGACATAACACAGCGAAGCTACACGATAGGGTCCAGCGGTCACTTGTAAGAAAGTATGGAGAAGACGAAGATCACGGCATGTGTGAGAGACATCAAAGACCCGTTACAGAGGCCTGCTATGGTGGTGGCAGGGGGGCTGCGGATCAGTTAAGTAATCCTGGGATGCAGTCAGAGGCTTGGGAGTCTAACCAGGACTCAGGAGAAGCCATGCTCGCCCTCTGTCTCTGCCTCGAGCAAAGGGCTCGTTGGATTTGCCCCGCCACCGGCCAGGAGGACCCTACAGTAGTGACGGAACCCTGAGAGCATAAGACGATGGCGGGCACGCGAGGGGTGCGGCCGTTGGCGAGAGAGATAACCCCTGTCTAAGTCGTGGTGCTGAGCCGCCCTAGGTATGATTTGCGAGGGCTGCGTCAGGGCTGACCAGGGTGTCTATATTTAATTAGATGCTATGCGCATGGGTCCAGGCCACCCAATCCAGCGCGGAGCATCGCCTCTGCAAGTTCCAGACATGAGATGGCATGTTTGATGAGAAACGGACTGCTTTGTCAATACGCTTCTAAAGCGCAAACAGCCATGCGATGTGGACACATGACTTTTACAGAGCTCTCCGCCCTCCTACTTTCTCCATTATTCATCGTGATGAGCTGAGATGCGTTGTCAAATCTTTACTGAGGTAGAAAACATCTTCAAAGCCGCCCCCGCAGTGAAGAGCTGTTTCAGACCAAAATAGCGTGCAGACAGGCTGCATCGGAGAGAACATCTCCAGCCGCTCAGTGGACGCGCGAGCTGCATCTCAGGCACCCTTTTTAGAAGTCAGTGTCCAAACGAGCAAGTACCGACTGCACATCGTCTGCAGGCAATACCGCTAGCCCGCCATCTAGCAAATCAACATCAGCGCCGTTCTTTATCGATAAAAGGGTGCAGACGTCAACGATTGACAACAAACAGGCATTTTTAGAAGATCACATCGTGATGATGCGGATACATTCCAAAGCAATACTCGATGATGCCATAGCTACTGCGTTGTGATGAGATTCTTACCTTTCGCCCGAGCCAACAAGCTTGAACGCTCCAATGGGTTAGGCGGTCACCCATGCATAAATTGTTTGGAAGGAAAGTCGAAGGGAGCGTCTGCAGAATTGCAAATACCACGTCGAACTCCCTTACCTCGTCGCCTACTGGGCAAGGGGGATCATTCATGCATCAACGTCCTGAAGATGTCAGAATACCCTCAATTCCCGGGAGCTGCTTGAAGACTAACACAATGTCCCGCATCGTAAACCTGGTGGCCATCGCGGCTCGCCCAGGGTCGACAGGAAGAACCGAGGTGTCCCTGGTTCTTCCAGGTTCCTGCGAGACAAGCGATTCATGCGGTGCGAGCATTTCCTGGTCTGGTTGGCTTTCGCTGTGTTTCAGAATTTTGGAGGAGCGGATTGCTGAGCCACTCAGGGTCCGGCCGCTCAAACCTGTCTGGCGATGGCTGTGTAGGGAAAGAGAGTCTAGACTCAATTGTCGCACATCTAGCAAAAAGTCTCACAGTCCCTATTTGATTCTGCATCGGGATAAAAAGTATTAATTAAGGGGCAAGACTCCCTTTCTCGAAGGTCCAGATCGTTTCCGCCTTTTCCGCCTTGTGCCTTGTGCCCCAGGCTAGCAACGGTCAAAGTGAAGAACCAACGCCCAACCCATCCTTAACAGAACGCACATACCGGTAAGCCCTTCCGGCTTCGCCACTTCAAACAAGCCCCAGAGATTGGTCGACCGTTGGATCTAATGTTTTGTTCAACCGAAAGACAATGCCGCGCCACTTATTATAGTTTTATATGGCCTCAAGTTTCATTACGATGCTTACAGCATGACAACTGTATGCTAGTATCAACGACCTTCAAATTTAGCCCCAGATAACCATCTCGAAGTGACTTGATGATGCAGCCACTAAATTCTAACTAACACGGCTGCCATATGCTTTTTCTGATTTGATGACTACATTATTAGTGTCGTCCTAACACTAATGTAGATATCATGACTTTCCATTATATGATATGATGGGTTATCAAGACTAGTGATGTTATAAAGCAATCGCTCGAGCAAGAACAATCCTCTTGATATGCAAGGTGGCATTGTATATATTTTTTATCATTAAACCTTGCTTCACCACTATTCCCCATCTGAAAGCATACTGCGACAGGCCAGTAATTGGTAGTGAATGGGGGAACCCCAGAGCAAAACCAGTGTTCCTCCCTACTCCCAGATACTTCGGTGGCTCTGAAACACAGCAGGAAACAACCCAATTGGCTCAACAGAGTATCGAATGCTTCACGGTTCACAGCGAGGTCCGCAACCTCGAATGGAGAAACGGGTGTCGTACACAACCCAACAGGTTTGCTCCACTTAACTCCGTGATTCCGTTGAAGGAACAGATATCAGAGCCAGGTAATTGGCGTGCGGGCTGGTAATAGGCTATGGTTCCCACGCCACGTAACGAAGATGTGTAAGCATTGTGCAGATCGTGTAGAATGTTTATTGCACTACACTCCTATTGTCCACAGCCTGTTCTCTTTTCTACTCGAATTGGGTAGAATCAAAACCATTACACACTTGTAGGCTAGATGTTGCTTTACATTGCTGGTATCCGCGCAAGGAATAGTGCATTTATTAATGGAAGGCTCCGAGCCAGCTGCAAGTATAAAGGCGATGCGATGGCTTCTGGATGTTTGACACGTCCCTTTACTCTAAGTATCGTCTGAACAACGCAATCTAACTCTCCTCATCATATATCATTAGTAGTCCAATCTTGGTGTACGTGAAGGTTTTCTACTCTGAATCATGACTCCTCCTCGTCGCGTTCTCATCGCCGTCACCTCAGCTCATGCTACTCTTTTTGAGGGCAAAGAGACCACAGGCCTCTTTATCAGCGAAGCCTTGCACCCCTACAATGCGTTCACCGCAGCTGGCTTTGAAGTCGATCTTGCATCAGAAACCGGTACCTACACGCCTGACTGGCTTTCCCAACAGCCTGATTTCTTGAATGGAGATGATTTCAAGACATGGAATGATACCAACAGCGAATTCCGTAAGAAGCTCGATAGCATGCCAAAAGCATCTGAGCTAGATGGTTCCAAATATGGCGTCTTCTTTGCTTCAGCCGGCCATGCTGCTTTGATTGATTACCCTATAGCAACACACCTACAGAAGATTGCTGAGGAGGTCTGGGCCAGAGGTGGTATTGTTTCTTCTGTTTGTCATGGACCAGCTATCTTTGCAAACGTCCGGGATTTGGCAACAAATGAACCCCTGATCAAAGGCAAGATACTCACCGGCTTCACAAGTGAAGCTGAAGTTACCATGGGAATTATGGAAGAAATCAAATCTTGGAAAAAAGATTTGGTTGAGGAGATAGCCGAGAAGCTAGGAGCTAAATGTGAGTGTCTGATGAAGATATCCGCTGAGATCGAATAACTAATTCACCCCTTTCTTAGATACCCGAGCTCCTGGAGTTTGGGATGATTATCATGTGTTTGATGGCCATCTAATTACAGGACAAAACCCCGCAAGCGCAAGGTCTACGGCAAAAGTCGTCGTAGAAGCTTTGGAGAAGTTGTAACTCTATAGACCTATGTCTGCTGGGGAATTTGTCAACGATCTCTTGACCCCATTCTTTGGCGTGGCCAATCTAGCGGTAGCGTGATTCAGTATTTTATTGTGATCAAATTTGTGACCGATTAATTGGTCTCAGAGTTCAAATTGTTTTGCGACCTTACAGCTTCGAACGATTTCTAACCGACTGTGCACATGCCACCTACCCTTCTCTAATGACATAAACTTCATTCGGGTAATGCTGGGTCGGTCTCACGTAGAACTCGTATCGAATCCGAGGATAGTCTTCCCGTCCAGACGCTATGCCCAAAATAGCCGAAGGATTGCATAGACAGCAACTTGTGCTGACAACGCTAGCTTCCCCAAGAACACGGTGGAGATTCAGGTACTTATAAGCATAGCTCGCAGCCGCTCAGATCTCTTCAAATGGTCATCGCTAAGATAATGTCGCGCAAGAGAGACACTCTAAACCCAGCACGATCATAGGTCTCTCAGCATCGGCTTAGCATTCTGAACAGTGGAGAGTGATGCCTGCCACTATCACGACGGAGGAGCCGTTGTTAGACGGTGTGATTTCTAGTCATGGCAAAGCCAACATTGCGGTCATCCTCGGCGGAATCATTGCATTGTCTTTCTTAATCAACGTCCTTGCTACTCCACGACTCGACCCTCGTGAACCGCCATTATTGAAGCCTTCCATCCCTTTGATTGGACACATCATTGGGATTATCAGTCGCCAGAACGAATACCATTCAGATGCCCAGTAAGCATTACCCGGATCTTTATCATTTTCGAAGCATGGCCATTGTCAATGCGATATCATCTGGTCTTTCTGGGTTTCATCTGACGATAATCAAGAAGAAAGAATAAATATGTTCCAATTGCAACTCTTCAAATGCTTTGGGGCAAGATGTATGCGGTTTGGGAACCCCAGCTTGCACATGCAGCACTGCGTTCTAGGGCAGCCAGTCGCGACCCTTTCGTGGTCGAGTTTGCTCAAAAGTCTTTTGGACTGAGTAAGGAGACATTCGCCAAAGTTACCAGCAATCCAACATTGGTCCCCACCTTCACTGAGGCCCTTCATAGCAGCATGAACAGCGCAAGTGTGAACGCTATGAATGCACATTCTCTTAAGTACATCTCACAAACGCTCGACAATATCAAGGCTGGCGAAGATGGCGGTCTTGAGGTACCGAACTTATACCTCTGGGTGAGAGACATAATGACTCTCGCAACCAGTAGGTCTCTACTCGGCAAAGAGAATCCATTCGAGAAAGACCCGAGCCTGATTGATCGTCTTTGGTCAGTCATCTTAGCCGTGTCTCGTGGCGTATTCTCAGACTAACATATTCTAAAAGGGAGTTCGAGGATGGCTTACCAGATTTGCTCACGAAGCCATTCCCGTCCATTACGGCGCGTAAAGGTTATCTGGCACGAAATCGTGTACAAGACGTTGTTGGGGATTGGTATGTGGCAGAATACGATATCACGGACCCAACCGTCGCTCGAACAACCAGAGATCGCGCCAGGGTGTTTCGTGACAATGGCTTTGACGGTCGAGAAATTGGCCAGTTCGAGTGTATGCTTCCTGTTGCTGGCGTTACTAACACGGCACCAACGATGTTTTGGATGATTTGCTATTTCTTCGCTCGTCCTACTTTAGTCAAGAGGCTACGCTCTGAACTCAGTCCGCTGGTCCATAGGAGACGCGGCGAGCATGGTGAGGAGATTGCTAGTTTAGATGTGAGGAGAGTTGAGGCGGACAGTCCCCTGCTAAAAAGTGCCTATCGCGAAGTAATGCGACTAATTAACCACAACGTCGCCACTAGACGCATTCTACAGGACGCGACCATCAGCGATGGGAAGGGAAGAACGTAAGTCACATATTGTTCAAGCTAAGAATCCAGTGCATGATTTCCAGCACTTTACGTAAATTTAGCCTTCTACGACTAATACAGGACTCATTATTCAGTTACCTCCTCAAAAAAGGAGTTGATATACAAATTTCCTCGGGAGTGCCGCATCGCACGGAAACGATATGGGGCGGCAATGTCTTAGAGTTTGACGCAGAGAGATTTCTCCCTGAATCTCAAAACACGCCCAAGAAAACCGAGAACGCAAAGGCACAGAAAAACGCCTATATTCCCTTCGGTGACGGCATTCACCTTTGTCCAGGACGATACTTTGCTTACGTCGAGCTCATAGCCATGATATCAGCGCTGCTAATGGGTTTGGATCTTATACCTGTTGGCAAAAGATTTGATGAAATCAAGCCACGAAATGCGACATTCTCTAGTGCTGTCGTCAAACCTGCCGGGGATGGAGATGGTTTAGGTGCCAGAATTACAAGAAGAAAAGGATGGGAGAACATGAAGTGGGTATTTGAGAGCTGATTACAATACAATAGTGCCCATGCGTGTAAGTAAAGAGACGATCGCTAGACACCTGGTGTAAAGAACTCTCGAGACTACTTTTCGATGAGTTCTCAAAGTGAAGTGATGTCTGAACAGTATGATTACATTACGTGGAATCATCATCAAAGCAACCATAGCCAGCGCCCTAGCCTATAGAATCTATATGAAATAGTTGTCCCCAATTGTAAAGTACGCACACCGCTTGCTTCATACTTTCGTGTTTCAACAATTGGAACGAATTTATAGGTCAGGAGGTTTATAGGAATGTTGACATTCTTTGATCTTACAAGTCAAACAGATAATACTCGGTGAAAATCTATTGATCACACCAGAACTTCCAACTTGATAGATGTATGCTGACATAGGATTATAACCTTTGTAGAATTCGAATGATCTCAAGTAAGTAGAAGGGGTCGATACAAAGTCCGTCAGGTTCTTGAAGTCTAAATGGTGGCTTGCGGCTAGACCGCCCTTAGAGGCTTGGCAAGGGCGAGTACTACCCGTGGCGGTTTATTGAACCAACCCGAATGAAGCTGTCAGTCAAAGACTATCGGCAAGCCACAATCAGATACCACTCAGCTGCAAGACAGAAAATAAAGCCTCTTGGCGCCCTTTCCCGCTTCTCCCACACCGCAATTCTCGACATGCCATGCACGTTCTCGATCATTAAAGACTGGTAGCTGGCCGAGAAGCAGTATCTCATTATCAACAGGAACGATTATCCAGAAATTTGGAAATATCCAGAATATACAAAGCAACGTTGACGATCTTTTATCTAAACGCGAACGATGCCTACCAGGGAGGAGCCTAAGCGCCAGGCCCCAATGGAGGCCTCCGCCCCGAAAACCTCCCTGACTACCACTCAACCAGTATGATGGCGATTGTATTTGCTGCTGTTCCTCACTGACTGTGTTGCAAGACTCCTGAACCTCGACCACAAGCTGAGAGGGACTTAACTCTGCGCGGTGGTGGGATGAACATTGGGGTAAGCAATACTTACGGTTTATGAACCCGCGTCTCGGCAATCCAATCTTTCTTCATGCCGTCTATGGATGCTACTTCAGTGCTCCCATCAAGTAATGGCTGACTCTTAACGTCATAGTGCACTTGCTGCGATGGCTCGTGCTCGTTTCACCGGTATTGCTGCTAAATGCGGTGATGTCTTTGGCTCGGCCACAGTTTGGACATCTGGTCATCATGACTGATCGAATAGTTGCATTACAAGATTCGATGTCGAGTGCTAGTAGATACTGGATAATAGCTTCAAGCTGTTGAACTATCTTTGTAAATATCTCGCAACAGGACGGGTTGCGATTGGATCTCTCTAATCTAATTATCGGTGGTCAAACTTGGACTTGATATTGTGGAAGGATCACTTGAACATTTCCCCTATGCGTTGATTTCTCGTACCTAATGGTTTCTGAGCAACGACTCTTCGGATGAGTTGAGCCATCAGGCTCCAGAATTCTCCTTGATCCGCCCACATCAAATACCATTCCAACGGGCCTAAATTTTCGGCACGTCAATGACGGAAAACGAGATATTTCGGCAGCAATCTGGTTGTGATAACTAAGATAGTTACGGATAAATGGTGTGTTGAGGTATGTACATGCTCCTTTTAGAATACCCCGGATCTGAGTGAGTATCAATGGGCTGAGGCGATGTAGTTTTGGATGCATGCAATGGATGAGCAATCTTTTACAAGAAACGTGACTTTATCTGTCCGGGGCCTTTGCCAAAATCGTATGCATTTCAGATCGGGCCTGAACTTCCAATTACAGTAAGGGTTCCGATTTCTTTCAGAAATACGCCTTATTGAGGTTGTCGGTTATGCAGGCAGACTCTTTCGGACTGGTTGCCTTGGCTAACCATGCGCTCAGTGTAGGTTGAACATCACTCATTCAATGTTAACCGCGCACAGCCAGAAAGCTCTCGGAAAGCCGTGCAATACCTACGTGGCATACCTACTGATTTGGCTACTTCACCTGTATTTGGTGAAATAAAAATATGACCTGAAAATCCCTGAGTTTTCGAATAATTCGGTAGAGGTCTTCAAGAAGCACACACAATTATGAATGATTTATGGTGCCTCAGACAGATAGAAGAGTATGATGACTCTTATCACACGGATTGGGAAATAGCCAGCCTCGAATCGACAAGCACAACGGAAGCCAAAATCAGTTCTCTGGATCACAGTCAGGTACTCTCTTGGGCACAACGACAGAAGAAGCATCTAGAGAAATCGCAATCAAGTGCAATCTCTTCAGAACAAGGAGGTGTTGCGATACTGTAGGGACACACTAATGTACTAGAGGCGATATCATAACTAACAACACAGACTTTTGAGACATAGACTATACAAAAGCCAAGAAGTCAACCCTCAATTCCTGCCGTTAAAACGTGGCGTTTTCCTGGAAGTCATTAAAAGTCTCGGACTACCAGCAGCGTATATTTACATCAGAGGTTACACAGGGGCATGTGGGAACTACAGCATAAATCATGTCAAAGAGGTGGGGAAGCCCACGAAAATAGGTGAGGTTACACAACTTCCCGAGTCGCTTCGGAAGCTCATTACACTAGGTTTATCTATCAGAGTGCCCCATTCTCCGACCAATGAAATTAAATCCGTCTGGTCCCTCACACTGATATGGAATGAAACGACAGGGTTTCTCACCGGAATATTCGAGGGTGCATCAGATAAGGATACTGATTTTCTGCTGGATGCAATGAACTCTGAAAGACAACTCTATCCTCTAGGTTTTCCGGTATATTTGCTTGAACTTCTTCACATATACTACAATAATATGAGAAGAGAGAAAAGCACTGCTTTACTCCGTTTAGAGCGGGCAGTTGGACTGACTCGTGGTAAAAACCCTAGAGGCGCCTGGTATTGGAACGAGCGAGAATTTCGCTTGGTCATCAAGGACGTGAACTCTCTCAATACTCATTTGGCATATTTAGAAAGACGCTTGGACTTTCTGAGCAAATTCTCTATATTCATCAAGGACCACTTGACGGTAGAAATTGAGAAGTGCGCAAGCAGATCTGAAACCCAGGCTGTCATCAAACTTGAGTCTATCAAGGAAAGACTCTTCAATGTGCAGAACTCCGTGGGTAATCAAACACATCATATACAATGTTTACAGAAGCGAAGCGCAACCGTTATCAGTGTGGTGAGATATAACAGGGCCTGGCTTATACAGCCTCAGGTCTCTTTATGTGCTAAAATTACGACAGGTGTACTCGGTGATCACGCAAAGAGATAGCGGCTCAAACTTAAAGATTGCTAGCGCTGCTAAGAATGACAGCGAAATTAGTAAGACTCGTCCAAAATCGTACATCTGGAGACGTTACGTTCCAAGTGCCCAAGGCCAACATCTGATTCATGATCAAAAACTTGGATCTATAATGCTTGTCCGACTATTTGGTCTATCACTAACACTGAATCTTGTAGTGAAGCTAATAGCATTGCTTACGACAGTTTTCCTACCGGCAATGTTTGTCTCTGTGAGCAATGATGCGGATTTCCTACCATTCATTCTCTGACTTGGAAATTGCAGTCCCTTTTCGGAATGAACTTTTTCGTTTTCGACACGGAGCGTTCTCGCATCAGTCTTTCGAAAGACTTTTGGAAATACTGGGTGGTTGTATTACCGATAACTCTAAGCCTTGTTCTTGGTGGATCTTATTACACTCTACGAAAGCATTCAAAAGGAAACGACGATGACGCTACGGATTCAGACTCTTATAGTTCGAACGGCTGGGTAAACAATACCATTCCTAGTGGGCCATTTCTTAATCCATATGCATGGTTCAACCTGCCTTATCGAGGAGAAACCCACACAAACAGCTCCCTAGAGGAACAGCCGCGAATCCATACCCAGGACAGCTTCTTCACGTAGAATATTGGTTAACCTGGATGTCTTTTCTTTGAAGCAAAATTTCAATTTAGATAGATAAGAGGAGAAAATACCCCACGAGTCTAAATGCGCCGTTTCTTTTCGAAATGTAATCTCTGTCCTCCAGATACGTCTTTGCAAAATGCATGTTGCCAAAAGTTGAGATCTCCATCGGTCTTTGTACTAGTATACCCTACCGCAATTCAACTAACTCGTAGTCTAAATGGGCAAGTTCAATACTCGAACAAACTCTTGCTACATGGTATCATAACGGTATTGCCGCTGCCTCAAGAATTCTAGAGACCAAAAATGTAACTGCCTCTGGCACACGCTTTGTGTAGTCGAGATGGATGGGAAATACCCATAGCGTGCCTGTGCAGATGACATCGCCTACGTTGCAGATGATGAGAGTCTTATCAATGGGATAGCCAGCGATATGTCCCTTGTCCTGCAACGTTTGCGTATCTCCAAATGTGACCACGCCAGCTATTCTATCTTTGACCCCTTGTGGAAGACCTTCAATAGCACGATGGGTGATAGCTGCCCCCTGACTGTACCCGGCAGCCACTATGATGGAGTTGGGACACGTAACAGCTGCTGTAGTAAGGAGAAGCTGCATCTCACCAATACCGACAGGCGGGGCACCACCTTGAAGAAAGTTTGTGTCTGGTAGAGCCAGATAGTCAACACCTTCTGTAGCGACGTTAGATGGCCCAAATACTGTTTTGAGACCATTCGATAATTGTGGTCCAACTTTGTCACCCTTGAAGATCATTAGTCCATCAAGATACTCATGAAGTGAGGGAAGCTGTGAACAACTCCACATGTCTATCGAACTTACCATGTTCCCCGGGCCTATTGTTTCTCGGGCAAAGATGAATACGATGTTGCGGCAGCCTAGATCTGTCAGATCATGTGCCCATACGCCAGTCCATGTCTGACGTCTGAAGAGTGAAGTCGGGCTGGCGCCTGTATTGATGGCCAACATCAAGGCTATTAGACGTTGACAAAATCGCCTAAACATTCCTATAGGCGAGCGTAGATTTTGATACCACAAAGAAACTGGCCAGCAGCTTCAATGCAGTCTTGCCTTATCGTAACTATATGGCCTTTCTTGGCATTTTGAAGACCAGGAAAACGCGCTGGCGCGCTACTCTTATGGTCGGTGGAATGCATTAAAGTCCAAAAATCGGGGGCGTCCGGTATCTATCGCGCCATTAGTGACCTGCTGTGCGAAATCGAGGTTTCTTTGAGATTTCGGTAGACGGCAAGCATTCCGAGGCAGCTCCAAGTGTGGTATCATTTCAGATATATGAGGTTGTGGAAAGGCTAAAGTGCCCCTATATGAGAGTTCCATCCGGACGGGCTCTTCCGTCGACATATACCAACAAGGATCAGCGTCATGCTGCTTGAAACAAGAACGCAGAACCATGCTCCCTTACGTGAAGTAGGCAAACTAGTAAGCACGCAATGCGGTTGTCCTCGCCGCGTCATCAGTTTACATGGTGCAATATTATTATCACCAGACTCTAGTCACCAAAATCGGTGCGTTCTGTTCATTTCCAAGTAAGTCTCCACATTGCTGTCGTATAAGGCGCTTCTCCCCAGTGTTCATTAGTGATTGCTCAAAGCTGATGGCAGTTCAAAGCGGTATAAAGTACAGATTATGCGTGCCGCACAGCCTTCCCTTTCGCCGATCGTTAATGAACCAGCTACCGAGCCATCTTTCCGATCCTGAGCTGTGTTCTTTCCATGCATGACCATAGATATAGCAGAGAAATCAACTCTTATTTAAGCTAGTCCATTAAGATAAGAGCAAAATTGAGCATTTGTGAGTTCCATCAAGCTGTTGTTATTCTCTCTATCAATAGCTTGCTGTTCCATGAGCGTTGTTGCTGTTCAGACTAGGCAGGCCGGTTAAGTCGCTCCTTTTTCTCTCGAAAATCCTATGAGTTACTAGTCAACTAATACCGACATGCCATATATAGCAAATTAAACAGAAGGACCATCCTTTGTAGTGGTTATTGCGGAAGAAAGCCTGACGGTTGCCCGAATCTCTCGAGTCTACTTCCGAACACCTCCCTTAAATCCTTGAAATCTACTCGGCACGGTTTCCAAAGCCCGGACCTCATGCTGAACGCGAAAATGGGGAGCATTTGTCTCATCTACCATAATCAATCGTCGTGAATATCTTTTAAAAAAAAAAGTTCGACGCCTTCGGTGTCGCCAGCTGTCGATCTCCGGCTGTCATCTCATCTTGTTTTGGACTTCAAAAATTAGGCAAAATCACATTGTCAAGCCGATTCCGAAGAACGCAGAGCAGTCAACTTAGGGACTACGGCTGGCAGCACGATTCCAGTTTGTTAAACCTCGCAAATACCATCAATCAAGAGGAGCTTCTTTATGACTGCATCTCTATCTTCATGGTAGATTTGCCTGTGTAGATGTTTACGGCTAGATGCAATAAAATATCACATGCACCAGTTTCTTATTTCCTTGCACTCGTCCGTCAGCTTTAGCAAAAACAATCATTAGGAAGTCATCGGATTCTCTTTTTCACGGGAGGAGGCCAAATCGTATGGATAGATTGGCCGGTCTCCACGGCGGCTCATCAGCTTGTGCAGCAAGCCATCCAGACGAGCTCATTAGTAGCTGAAGAATGATGGGTGTTGCTACCCCTATCTGAAGGTAAACTTGGGTATGATCACAGAGCATCTTCTAATATTTGAATGGGAAGGTCCCCACATGGTCTGTTATCGTACAAGACTTGGGTGGAAGGCACGGGTGCTTCGAGGACCAGTCCACCTACCTCGCCAACTTGAGCTGAAAGGGGCAGGAGCTCTCTTCCACAAAACACAACGCCTGCCTACCTCACCTTATCTCGCCCATTTCAAACTCTTTCCAATAGAACCAACAAACACATTCATCAAGTCAATATTTCTTACGTGTCATCATTATATTCCACCGCAGTAAAGCCATGGATACTCGAAGCCTGACCCAAGCCTCAATTGGGGGCACACCTGATGCGCCTGCTCCTGCTCCCCTAAGCAACGTGAGACTGGAACCAGCAAGAACAACGGTGCCACCCACAGTCTTTGCGGCACCGCTCAAAGATCCAAAGCGTGCTGAGAGAGTTCAGCGGATGAGAGAGGTGGTAAGTAAACGAAGCTGCGAAATTTTTTAATTTTTTATTTTTTTTTTTCATTTTCTTCATTCAGATTATGCTCCCTACATTGCCATTTTACGCACGCCTCTTTCAATTGAGATCGTGAACGTTGACCTAACATTTTGTCCTCCGGGACATATCATTAGTTGGAGAGAGCTCGAGGAAATCGAGAAGACCATGAAGAGCGCGAAGGCGAAGACGATGATCGCCGCAACAAAGAAGAAGAGTCCAGCGAAGCAGTTTCTGGAGCAACATGCTGGTCATGTGGTTATCAAGGCCACAGAAAATATAGTCCGAGATGTATGAACTATGACCGCGATACCAATCTCAAAGACTCGGTAAGCTTCTTTTAATATCTAGATGTACTCTCGACTAAGATATCATAGGATCTTGAGTACAGAGTTGATCAATTGGAGGAAGAGCTGTACCGTACACGGATCGAAATGAGAGAGTTGATGCAGGACACACAGGATATGGTCATGCTGCTTCTAGAAGAGAAGATTGACAACGACCGCTAGATGAATGAAGCCATGATTTTGCATGGCCACAGAATCATTTGGCATTGCTGCAAAGTTTGCATGTTGGAAATGGCTTTCACATGCTTGAGCAATGTCCAACTAGAAATGAGTTCCATTCACAGCCAAGTCCAGGTAGTGAGACTCTTTGCAGGCTGCGAGGGAACTAGAGGCGTCTGAAGAACAGTACGCAGACATTAATCAATAACAAGAATCTACATCGCTAGATCTAATGCATGTCGTCTATCATTGCAATCATCATACAGGTTTGCCGTTCATATCGTCAGCCTTGCTGATCTCTGCCTGAGCTTCGCTCTCAGCAGCATAATCTTCATCTATCAGCGCGGTGCCTTCTAATACCAGCTGATCAACGGACCCGAAGGTCCCAAAATAGTCTACCTCGTCCACCACCCGAGGACTCTCGATGGGCCACACCAGATGCAGAAGACAGTACGTCACGACAGCTGCGCCACAGCCGAGCGGCCACGCGACGTAATATAAATTCGACCAGCCCGGTACCTCCACCGCTGGGTCTTGTATGCGCTGTATAAAGCCAGGAAGCAGCGCCCACGTGCCCATTGTCCACGCGATCGCCGCTCGCCAGTTGATGCCCTTCCAGTACCAGTATATGCTCCTCCTCGAAGACTCGTACAAATCAGTAAGCTTCAGACGGCGGGCGCGGATGATGTAGTAATCGGCGAACATGACGCCCGTCATCGAGCCGAGGAAGACGCCGTAGCCGCCGATCACAGTCAAGAACTTGCTCGCGCCATTCAGGAGCTGCCAGGGCTGCATCACAAAGGCCATTGCCGCTGTGAGGTAGCCGCCCCGTCGGAGGGTGAAGTATCGAGGAAGGATCGCGGACAGGTCGATGCCGTTCGACAGAGCGTTCTCAGCGACGGCGATGCCGAATTGTGCAACAATGAATGCCACGCTGGCGATAGCGATCGCTACCCTAGACCAGAACGAGTTGTTATAGTGGGCCTGGATGGCGTCGAGCAGTTTGAACGGCTCCCAAACGAGGGTGCCCTCGGTCTCAGGGAACAGCTGAGCCGCGCATGACGTACACACAATGCCGATGAAGGCTACAACGATGGTGTTGACAGGGACGAAGATGAGCTGTGACATCAGTTGATCTCGGGGCCGGCGAGCGAACCTGGTGAAGTCGCTCTGGCTGAAGATGTGCGTGCTGATCCCAGCAATATTCGTACAGATTCCAAGAATCAGCATCCATACTAGGTGCGCGCCCTTAGCCTGTTCCACACCCGCGACGGCAGTTACATCCTTCAGTAAAGGCCCGGCGCCCCCGGCTGTGAGGAGGCACCATGCGAAGAGTCCAAAGATGGTTGGGATCACCGTCGTCGCAGCCACAGCAAAGGGGACATGGTACCTCTCGGGAGGGATCCAAATCAGTGGCAGGCACATCAGAGAGAAGATGACGAAGCCAGCAAAGTCCGCCGCGGTCATGGTCCCATTCGCAAGCGGCATGTCAAACTGGTTGAATGCTGGCCACATCGCCGCAATCAATGTTCGCACGCACTGTCCGCCCCAGTATACCTGCGTCGAGTACCATATGAACGAAAGCATAATCCTTTGAAGCAGCGGGAACAGGGCGCCGTACATGCCCCATGAAGCCTTCTGCAGAATCGAGAAGCCGATGTGCCACTTCGCGCCCGGCTCGCCGGCGAGGACACATACGAGTCCGACAATGCAGTGTCCAATGACCACGGTGAGCATCGCCTGCCACACGTTCAATCCGAGAGCGATGAGAGACGAGCCGGTCGTCCATCCGCCAATGTTGAACGATCCTGTCACGATCCAGAGTCCAACGAACTGCCAGGGGCCATAGGTACGACGTGAAGGGGGAAGTGGGCGTGCATCTCGGTTCGTGGCGATGTCGCGTTCCTGTGGCACTTCTGCCCACTTCAGAGCGCGTCGGAGAAGAGATGTTTCATATCTATCGGAGGCGCTGTGTATACTGTTCAGTTGACGCTCTGGTCTCGGTAAAGGGGCTGGCTCGTACCTCGAAGACTCATTTTCTGTGTCTGAAAGCGTGTTGTAGCTGTAGTTCCTTGCCCATCTTCTGTCCTCGCTCGAAGCCATGTTCAACCTCTGCCGACATACGGGCAGAGATGGAAAGGAACGAGCAGGCAAGAGCAATAGTGAAGAGAGGAAGACATCAAATGCGTCGATGTCATCTGGACGGTATGTCACCAGAGCGAGACCACCTGATTGCTAGCTTATCCTTATCAGCATCCCCCGCGCTAAAGGTGGTCATTATCTCAAGCACATTGGCACTGGTCACAGTGTTAGGTAAGAGTGATATGGAGAGCACCTTCACAGCCTGACTGCCTGTTATTCGTGATGATATTTACAAATGCATCTAATCTATCTACAAAGGCATGCAAGATGGTGGGTTGGGTAAGTCGGATGATGTTGGACCCTTTGCGCAGGTTACCTAAGGAAGGGGCAGGGACCTGTTTGAAGCAAGCCCCTTCACTGTTGCCCCGCGGCCAACATAGAAAAGAATAACGGCAGCGGTCTGGACCGCGCTATGGGAATCATGTTGCTTACCATACCTCGTCAATGTAATCAGAGTATCTCTGAGACTCACCTGTGATGGCAGCAGGGGCTTGCCTCTTTGCAATCAAGGTTGTGATGAGGGCTCGTAACAGCGCAAGGCAACAAATGAAGGCATTCCAATCCTAAGATCGAATCTCGGCCGAGATAACACTCAAACGTGAGCGGAATCGAGCGGTAGCCTCGAGAATGCGCGCTGGAGTGTGTCGCATGGTGACTATCATGGTGACGGACTTCTCCTAGTGTATTGTTAGGCGGGGCGCCCCCAAAGCGGCCGTCGTTCCAAGATAGCTGAGCCGACTCCTGTCAGCCCTGTGTCAGACTTGCTAAGCAGATCGTGTTCTCGCCTATGCTGCTTTTTCCGTAACCTTTTACTTGTTCAAATGGCATTTGAAGCGTGCTAATGCGGCTGACATCGTCGCCGCCTCGTCAGAAGAGGCTGTGACAGCTCTTGGGCAACGTTCGTCGCCGCAGGATCTCAGGGGTGTCAACAAGGGCCTCCAAGAGTTTCCATTTTCACCCGGGACGCCCACTTGGTTAGGGCAGGCGGAAGCGAGGAAGCGAGTCACAGCACGCTTCGCTCCATTTCTAGACCTCTCCAACGCTGGCATGGCTCGATGCACTATCACTGCTAATGGCGTCATGGGTGCCTGACCGCAAGTCTGGAATAATTCCGTCGTATTTCGATATACGGATGGGCTTGCAACGCGAAGATGGCGAACTGGCATCGTGCCTGTCACCGTCGATTCTTTTCAGGGACGAACCGACGCTCTGAGAGACAGCGACAGTGACAAGTGACAAGCGTCCGCTCCAGGAGAGATGCCGGCCGGGTGTGACCCGCAATGGAGGGGTGGCCAAGGAGGAGCTCACGCCGCGGCCAAGGCAGGGCGTGTGTTGTGGTAGTGGTGATGGAGGGTGGACTTGCCCGGCAGGGAACCGCGAAACGCTGGCCTGCACTGCTCTCTCCGGCGTTCTAACTTGGCCGATAAGGTCATCCGGTGCCGTTTCGCAGACGGCGGGATCAATCAGGTTAGCAGCCTATTGAGGTAGGTCGGTACTGTAGGTAGTGTAGATAGATACCTAAAGATAAACCAAAGCGCCTTAGGAGGATGATGGGAGTGGAGCACACTCGCACGCAACGGCAGGTTCTTGACTCTGAATGGAGCCAGGCAAGGCCAAACCTGCCAGATGAACATACGATTTGAGCCACAGTGTGGCTGAAAATCGAATGTCCTGCTTACTTTGCGAGCCCTGTGATTGGCCAGGCTGCACCAGAATGGGTGTCCGTCCCATCTTGGCGCCGAAATGGGTCGTTTTTCTCCGTTAGCCTTTGGCTTTGCTGCGTTGCGCTGCACGCTGGAATTCGCTGGGCTGTGCCAGACTCACACGCCCAAAGAAAACCCCCCCAGCAGGCCAGGCAGGACAGCCCAGAACCAAAAAGACCCAGCTTTCTTAAATTCCCCTTTAATAAACCCAGGCAGAGAAGCGATTCACTTTTCCACTTCTTCGCACACGTCCACGTTCTATTATTTCGTCGCCCTTCCACTTTAAACAAAAAACCAAACGCGTTTTTGTCTTGATCACACAAAGATCGCTACAAAGCCGTCCATTGTCCATTTTCCCTCTCGTCTCACTCGTTGTCCCCTGTCAACAACCAAGGCACCGCCAAGGACAGCATCCCGCTCCTGCGCTCACCCGCTCACACTTACACCAGAAGCTGCTCACCAAGCACATATCTCAACGACAAGTTTGACGACCTTGAGTCTCAGATCACAGAAGAAAAAAATAGTCACAACTATCCACAGGCAACACCAGACAATCGACAATGTCTCCTACTTATACCATGTCTGCGCATCTCTGCCGAGCTTTCTACAGCTCCTGGCGCGAGATGCGCCAGCCCAACGGCGAGGTGCATCACAATTCGCTGCCCTCTCCCCCCATCGGCAACAACCCGACCTCTTATTTCCAGCGCTCACCTTCTCCCGAGAAGCGCTCTATGGACAGCGATCGATCTGATGCGGCTCCCTCCATGTCCCGCCAGTCCTCGAGCTCCAGCTGGAAGTTTGGTGGTGGTCGCTAAGTGAGCTGCGGGTCAAGCCCAGGCTCAGGCTCAGGCTCAGGCACAGGCACAACTGCGGCGGAACTCATCTCACATTTACACCACACACCACCGACACACGACATCGACTGGAAGAGCAGACTCACAACAACACCTGTGTTTCTGCTCAACGACATCACAGCTTTTGCCACTCTGGCCGTTTGGCAACTCTCTAGACCTGTCAGGATTTGAGCTTCAGCATCCATTTGCTGAACATAGGCACTATCGACACGCCATCCCCCTAGGCAATGTCGTCATTTTTGGAATGCAGCACTCTGCACACAGCACAACATTCGCGATCGCACCCCCACAGTGGTGACCGCGCTCTTAGCTCTGCCTACCTATCCCGCAGGAGACCGTCGGCAAGGGGAACTTCTTAGGCACCTAGCGAAACCCGACAACTCGGATGTCGGCTTCTCACCCTCTAAGAAGCTACTGAGGAGGAACATCAAGGTTTCAGCGGGGGTTGCTTTCTGGGGTGATCTAGATGCTTGAGGCTCGATGGACAAGTAGTAGGAGGGGCTTCTCTCACACCCATCATCATCGCACATCCATACCATCCCATTCACGCTACTACTACTACACACACACACACGCACTTCCCTACACAACCACACAATAGGGCGTTGGCGTTCTAGTCACCTGGTACCACGGACTACAGGTTAATTTGCATTTGCATTTGAGGAGGACTGGAACTGGCCATTAAGCTTGCAGCATTAATTGATACCCTGGAATTGACAACTTTCACATTCATCTGACTCCTCTCTTAGCTGGCTGTGCTCAATCCCGAAACTACAAGTGATGTGATGAACTTGCCATGATTATCGTAGATTATCAGATCGAAACCGAGAAACCCGCGAATACCGCCATACCTCTCTAAGTAGGCCAGTACGTAATACCGCGCTCGACCGTGTCCACCTCCCGTATCATAAACATGCTGCCCCGCGTGAAACGTTGATCCCTCATCCACCGCCGTCGTCATCATCAGAACATCAGCACACTCTGTTCTTCCCTCATCCGGCCTCCCGTCCTGCCCAACAACATCAACGGCTCCTCACCGACAGAGTGCGGCCGAGCCCAACCCGGGTGCCGCACCCATCCGATCAAGCCATTCCCCGCTGTTGGGAGGGTCGCGGAAGGTCCACTTGCCAGTGGCACGATTCGTGCCCCGCCATAGCACGATAGGCGATAAGGGAGAAGCGAACGGCAGTGTAGGTAAACCTGCCCTCTCGGCCCCAGCCGACGTTATTCGAGGTGCACGGCCCGCTATCCGGGCCCCCCTTCAGGCCTGCCTATCGCGCATCCTGGCGTGTTGTACGGTGCCTGTGTTTGCCACTTTTCGAAACGGTCAGTTCGCTTTCCGAGAGAGTACTATGGTGATGCTGTTCGTTTTCTTGACTTCCAAGGGATGGATGCCTTTGCGAACTCATAGAATCAATGTAGGTTGTTCAAGGTATCAGACACGGCATTGGTCACAGAAGTATGATCTTGATAAAGTCGCCCAGTGCCAACCCCTCACCGTACATCAAACCATGCACATAAGCCTCGCCGACAACAAGGTACGCCCCGCCGTCCGTCGGCCTCAAGACATATGGCACGCGAGCATGTTGGATGATACAAACGACGTCGTTGACAGCCATTTCACTCGGTCCCATGCCAAGATATCCCATACCGTCGTGATAAGCTAGCAAGGGCCGTTTCTCGTCTGCGTACCTGCACACACGGTCAAGGTAGACTTTCGCGCTTCGTAGGGTCCATGCGTCCATGCTCTCGAACATGTTCTCCTGTGGTGGACTGGTGTCGCCGATGAGAATACCGAAATCGTCACGAAGCTGTACGTCTTCTCCGAGGTCCTGTGTGATTCGGAAGTCATGGGACTTGGATACGCGGCGGTGTGCAATGGGTACCTTCCATATAGCATCACCCGGGTACCTGTCGTCAGTAGCCCATTGCCGTGATGAGTTCCCAGGAGAGTTTGTGAAGCTTCTGAGGCTGTGAAGGAATCTCTGCGCTTTGTGAAGGTTGTCCGGAGTCTCACGGGGTGCATTGAAGCTAGCTATCTCCCCAACTCTCGTGACCTGCGCAATGATTTTGCCGGAATGTGGACATGTACGGCTAGTCACGTCCGTAGTCTTAATTATAGGTCCTAGGATAGGCTTCACAGCAGACTCAGCCTCTCCACCAGCCGAGAATCTGGCGTCTTCGTTAGGGATGACCGTTGGATTTAGCGTTGATACCGGCCTAAGCGACCAGTCTGGGACCCATGAGGGCAAGTCTGGAGCAAGAGGCGTTTGTCTCATCCCACGGGCGACATCGAGGACGGGGTTTCCACGGTCCATCAGTCTCCAGGCAGTTTCAATAAGCACCTCCTCATAATTCTTTGTATAGTCAGGCTTGAGGCCCAGAATCTCAGTGTCACGAGCCATCGCAAGTAGTGCAAACACTCGATCTCGTGGATCACTTGTGCCAAGTCTCCAAACATCTCTCAGCAACTCCCTGATAAATCGAAAGGACGACTGTCTCATAACATCCATATTGGACCATTTATGTATAGACTGCATCACCATGATGGCATTGCTCGTATACGGGTGAATCGCTGCTAGAGCTGAGACGTATTCGGATGCCCGCGGTCCGGTTTCGAGGTCGTGCCTCTTCCAGTCGTAGAACTCTAGATATATCCAGTGGATGATAATAAAATATATGTACTTCAACTCGGATAAACCACAGCATATAACAAGGTCTTTAGCACAGGTGAACTCCTGTAGGATCCAGACTCGCGTCCAAATCGGACGACGTAGGAAATATAGCATCTCTCTATGTGGGAACTCGCCTCCATCGTGCGTCCCTATTCCCAGGGTCCGAGCCGTTGAGTTGATGAACGTCCTATCATTGTGCGAAAGTCGAGCAATACGCTGGAACATTGGCCAAAATCTGCTTGTCGGCAGATCATCCGGATCATGGACTCCAACATGGTCTTCTGGGAAATCATCCCACACATATTGGAGGAGCAAATGTCTCCCCCAGCGAGCGACATTCTCGACAATAGCCTCGCGACCACCTGGCGGAGTACCCATCCAGGCTACAACCTTCCTCGCCGATGTGTAGATTCTCCTCATCTTTTGCACCTGTTCGCTTTTCTCCTGATCGTCATCTTGGTTGATGCAAAGGGCATCAGCCCAAAACCATTCGATAGAGTCATCGAGGTCAAATCTTCTTAATGCCTCGCCGAGGCTGCGAGTAACGTGGAAATCTGCCCCATTTATGGAGACAAGGTGATTATTCTCTGGAGGGCCCCACACATATGACAAGGCGTGATATGCCGGCTTAGTCTCCAAGGAGACATGCATCATCTCCAGCTCCACGGGGAGATTGAGCCCTTCGACGAGGCCCTTTCCATGTGATAGAAAGCGCACGAGCCGAATTTCATCGTTGGTTTGATCCAGTCCTGAGTATTTAAACATTTGACAGACTGTTGTATTGCTGCCTGTGACTAATAATTAGTGCATAATTACGCAACAGACATATACGTTTCTCAAAAGTTGCCCTGGACATTTGCTTTATCGCATATTAACCTAACCCGGGCTGCTTTAACCTAAGCGTAGGGTGAGCCGGCAACCGCCTCAGGCACAGATCAGACGCCTCGTTTTAGCCACCTCGGCTGAAGTTACTATCTACCCAAACTGGAAACAAGTAGTGCACACATGTTTTTAGGGTGCCTGTGGCAGCAATCTTGTGGCTGTCAACGTAACATATCAATTGTTGGGTTTCCGACGAAATTGCAGAATAAACCACTGAAGTGAAGAATTCATAGTCACATGCTGTTAGTTTTGCTATCTTCACTTGTTGGCTTCTAGTCATTTATTTTTACGATACACGTCAAGCTGAGATGTCATATCATCGCCGTAGGACCTTTAGGTATTCAGCCATGACAAGGGCAAATTTCAAAAAGCTTTCAATGCCTTTGATATTGTCAACTCCTGTAGGATTCTTTCTCATCCATTACACCGATATTCAAACTTCAATGGTCCTTCTTTTCACAAAAACTTAACTTTGTTGAACATTCCGTCCAAGCATTCCATAGACGGTGTGATTTGGAAGGTGTAAACTTAGAGCTTGTTATGATTTCAACAGATCTAAGATCCTGTTCTCGCTGTTCTCTAAGCGAGCTATTGTCGTCTCGTAAGGTGCGGGCACTCCAGTCTGCCCGAACGAACACCCGTCTTTGATCATCTTTGCAAGACCCTTAGAAGAGAGGAAAATTGACGGCATCCCATGGCCATTGAAACCGGCACAAATGTAAAGGCCATCCTTATCTGGTACTGTTCCAACGTGCGGCATCAGGTCATTTGTATACTGTAGGAAGAACATCAGTCAATACTACGCCATGTCCCTTTAAAGTGAGATGAGCTCACCCCCATGATGCCAGTCCAAATGCGGTCCACTTTCGCTCCACTGTGTTCCCAACCACGGTATGTTCTCTGCATCAGGCCATCAAAGTAAGGCACAGCGGGTTCAATGAGCTGTGAGTCGTCATGAACATTGTACCATTTGTCTGCCTGGCTTAGATAGAAGGGACGGCCTCCGCCGACGATTATACTTCCATCTGGACGAGTTATTTGATAGTCGGCTCCTTTTGAACTATGCCGCACCTGTGGATTCGATGCCTTAGATTCCTTTTCCAATGTACCATTCGAGACAATGGGAAATCCGGTGGAAGACTCACGCTATACGAGTATGGTAAACTCGGGGCATCCTTGTCCTCGGGAACTTTGATGTGACTACATATGCCTCGAACCGGAATGATCTTCTCTTGATACTGCGATAGAATTCCTGCTGTGTATCCATTCGTGGCAAACACCACCTTTTTAGCCCTGACTACTCCTCTTGGAGTTGACACGGCCCAGTAACCCTGGGAGTCTGGGGTATCCGAAATATGGGAAACAGGCGTGTTTGTTTGAAGGTTAACTCCTTTTTGGACAGCTAGTGACAGAAGGTGTGTCACAAGCTTGTAGGGCCATACACTTCCTACCGTGAAAGAGAAAGCACATTTGGCCCCCTTGACTCCAGTCAGGGCTTCAGCAGCCGGACCCGGTAGATACCAGACATCCTTGACAGAGGGAAACTCATCTGCAACGAGTTGATCAAATTCACTCTTTACTTTGACAGCCAACTCAGCATCAAGAATTACATCATAAGCCCGGGTGAGATTGAAGTCACAGTCGATCTTCTCTCTCTCAACGAGCTTTTTGATTTCAAAGACTTGTTGTGACTCAAATAGTGCGATCTTCTTAGCCGCTTCCTTCCCATACATGCGAGTATATTGGGGTACTCGATAATACACGTCTGGTTTCACATGGCCACCTCAAGGAAGAATGAGCAAACACTCTCTCATGAGATGTGTAATTGAGATCAAGAGTATGGCGAATTACATTCTTTTACTCACCGTTTCGTCCGGTCGCACCTGAACAGACTGATCGGGCTTCGAGTATCACCATTGAAGGAGGTGATGGGTTGTTATCAAGTAGATGATAAGCCGTCGATGCACCAGAGAATCCGGCGCCAATGATTAGGACGTCACATGCTTCCGGCAAGTTGCTTGTGCTTCGATAGTTCTCGAGCCCATGAGGTTCGGTTCTCCAAAACGATAGGGTAGAGTTTTCAACTGGAAATGGTTTCGTTGCTGTTTCGAGAGATGGTGCAGTTGCTACTGGAGGCTTGAGCATGTTGGCTAGTGCCACAAGCCTATCTTTGACACGCTGAGACGAATGTGTTGAGGCTAACATACTTGTATGGGGTGGCGGAAGGGAAGTTGCTTATCCCTCGAGATATGATAGTCCCAGTCCTGGCTTGGCCAACTCCAATATAAGGACGACGAATATGGTAAATCAGCCCCGACTCGGAGCAAAATGGACCAGAGCTGATCCTCACCTCCATCCGGGAATATCGTCGGTATTGATATCCTAAAGCATTTTATTTGATGGGATATAGATGCGTCCCCACCACTTATCTCGGCCAAGATGTGGGGGAGATAACCTACAACACATATGCGGCATGATATACTAGGCCGCTTTCCAAGATCTGAAGCACCGAGTACATTAGCGCAAGCAACAATCAACGACTCATATGTTCTTCTGATGGGTATTGCAAGCGCTAGACTGCCCCTAGATGGCTCTTGGCTATACTAGTATCCCATTTGCACTGAACATGCTAATACATTCTCCACCAAAATTCCTACATTCTCTTATCATGGCAAACAAAGCCATGCGTTTGAGTTGACGCCGCATGCAGACAACCTAGCCCTATAAAGCAGAAGATAAGAGAGATACGTGTATTAGATGACCGATATACGGTCAGGTTGGTAAGCAATAAGATAGAATCGGGAGCCGGAAAAACTCAATCATTTCCAAACATCTCTTTAATCAGTAGACCACCAGTCGTGATCATTGATAACATTCTCTCAAGCTTATTTTTACCATCTTTGGCACCATTTTTTACGAGCAGATTGTAGTTTGAAGTGTAGCAAAGATGGCTGCTGACAAAAAAGACGACAAAACAAATGGCCAAGATTGTGAAAGTCGTGCTGCTGAAGCGCCGATTTTTGTGGGAGAGACCTATCTAGAAGATCCATATGCTGTTCGTATTGTCGAGATTCCGGAGGACAAATGGCTCCGGAGGTATAGAAGTGTTGCTTTTCAAATGGTCTTGCTGTCATTACTATCATTCTCCGGACCATCCATGAGCAATGGTAAGGATTCTGCATGCCTTGAGATCTCTTATTTACTTACAAGATAACACACAGCTATTAGCGGTCTTGGAGGAGGCGGTCTTGCTACCCCTTACACTGCTAATGCTGCCTCTGCCACTCAATACTCGACATCAGTTCTAATAGCGTATGTCAAATCGCTTCTTGACGCTTCTACTCAAGAAAATGCTAATAGAAATAGTATGTTTGGTGGACCGCTTATTAGCACAATCGGTATACCCGCGGCATGCATGGTAGGTGCTGTGGGCTTTCCACTGTCAGGGTCTGGATTCTATGTCAACAGCAAATATGGTATCCAATGGTATCTCATTTTCGCTAAGGGAATCTACGGGATAAGTAAGTTCTCACTTGCATTGTCACAAACTTCAACGCCTTTTACCTTGTGTCTTACTGTCTCTTCAGCTTCCGCATTCTTATACATCGCCGAAGCTGCTGCTATGATTTCGTATCCAGAGGAGCATAGGAGAGGCTTCTACATCAGCATTTGGGTAGCAATGAGAAATGTTGGCTCTATCATCGGTGGCGCAATCACCTTTGGTCTCAACATTGCCCGCGATGGCTATGGAGGTGTTACTACAAACACTTACCTGGTCTTCCTCGGCCTGGAGTGTATAGGTAAGTTTAACTCAAAGGTACCTGCAATTCAAGTTTCACTTAGACTTATGTATACACACAGGTCTTCCCGCAGCTTTCCTCCTTACTCGTACAAAGAAGGTCGTCCGATCAGACGGATGGGGCGTGCCTATGCTTCCCCGAAAGTCTTGGAAACAGGAGGTCAAGCTCCTGTGGGAACACCATAGACAGAGGAGAGTAAGATCCACCGCTGACTGCTCAAAGGAGAAAAGGGACCCTATTGACATATTTAAAGACTCTGCTGCTCATTCCAATATACATTCTTACCTACTTCGGCGACGGCGTTTGGGGAACGTACAACTCTCTTCACCTTTCCGTGCGAGCCCGTGCCCTTGCTTCACTGGTCGGACCTCTTCTCGCGGTCTTTATAAATCCCCTATTTGGCATGATTCTTGACATGAAGAAAGTTGGTCCAAAGAAGAAGGGTATCATCGCGTTCTGGGTGTGGACGATTCCTACTTTGTGAGCCGAGTGAAGGGTCTATAAGATTGAGAGCTTGCGCCACTGACTTGTTGGACAGAGCTATGCTGATCTGGGTTATGATCAATCTCAAATGGTTCGATGACCAGTCCGACAAACTTCGACTAGACTAGTAAGTGACTTCGCGCTATTGCCTCTCTATAACTGGTATTGACACTCTACAGCTCGAAGCCTACAACTGGTCGCTGGTTTTCAATTTGGTTCCCCAGTCTCATCTACGTCGTCAACGCGTAAGTAGCCACGTATTCATATCTCAACTTCCCGAGCTCACTTCTGTTGATAGTTGGATGTCGCAAACTCTAGTCTACTGGGTTCTCGGCCAGTTCGCCTCCGACGTCGCCACAAACGCCCGTACTGGCGGCGTGTTTCGTTCCTGGGAGACTGTCGGCCAGGCCATCTCGTATGGCATCAACGCGAAGGCATCCAACAAATTTATTCCATTTGGAATCTACATAGGACTCTTTGCCGTGGCTATGCCACTATTCTGGCTTGTCTTGATGGAGTTGCCTGTACAGAGTAGGGTACCGAGAATTGTCGATAATGAGGGGCGTGTCGTGGGTGATCTGGCGAAGGTGCAGGCGGCTTTACCGGACGAGAGAGTGGCAAGACAGATTGCTGAGTAAGCTTCAGAAGGAGCTCCAATATCACGGTAATGGGGTTTCGTTGGAAAAAGGCTCAAATTACCCTCAAGGCTGTTGTTGTATTTTGAGTCAAAGAGGTTAACTACTGTACTTGCCAGTAGGCCTAGCTAGGTCCCAGCTGCCTAGGCTATGACGTCTAACAGGTTGTGACAGCTCTGTTGGTAAGATGAGTAAGTTAACTCTACATGAACGGATGACCTTGTCCCTTATAAGAATATAAGAAGTAACAATTATTTGATCAAATGAGGCCCAGATCACTTTCTCCTATGTTCAATAAGCTATGCAGTAAATCTTGATAGCATCGTCTCTCTTTATATTGAACGATTTTAAATAGCAAGATTTCTTCACTACAGTTCTCTTTTTATAAGAATAAGTAGTAATCTCGCCGACCTCGAGCGCACGTAAGTAGCGCCGAAGTTCGGGGTCGACGTACAGACAAACAGGCATCAATTGACTGACAATATGAACTCCATCAAACTCCAGGTAAGTCCGCCGCACGATGGCTTAGAATGCCATGAACCACAATTAAGAGTGCTATGAGAAATGCAAGTGCAAACTCGGAAGACTTTGATCCTTTCAGTGATTTGATATATAGTCAGGGGCTGGGTGCTCTCTCATCTATCAGAAATTAAAAGAACTCCAAGGTACTGAGATAGTAGGAGTATGCCGTGATGGCCGCGGTTTAGTGCCACTAGCGTCTGTCCCAGAATTGAAGAGTGGTTGGATCACGATGATGAATACAGGCCGTTACACGGTAGATTATTTCCAAAATATCGCACACCAGCAGATCTCTCATACATTTGCATTTGCTCCTTATGTGTTCGCTACCACTTAGAAATTGGTCCTCTTTCGATCTGGGACAGACAAACATGGTGCTTCCCATTTCAGGATCCACACTTAACTTCAAAGCACTTGTGCTTCACGTCCCACATGAAGTATGTGCGGCAAACAGATTCCATCTAGAACGCAGAGGAACTCTAGAATAAGCCTTCCCCTCACAACATATATCAATCATGATGGTCTATTACACATCTTTGTGAGATGTGTTCATACATAGCAGGCCACTAATCGAACTTCAATGCTCTCCCTAGCAGTGACTGGTCCATCGACACCGTGAAGATCATCAACGCCAGTGTGCGGCGTGTATTCCGCGTTTCCCGGTTTCGAGTCGTAGATCTTCAGCAAGAGACATTCATCGGGCTCCTGCCGCTTGATATAGTACCATTTCTGTTCTTCTGTAGCCGCGTGTTGGTCAATCAACGTTTCACCAATCATTCCAACTTGATAACAATGAGACTGACCTCCATATAAGACGTTAATTCTTGAAGCAAACAGCCCGTAAGAATATCCCTTGCATGCATCGCTTAGTGTTGAGCCATCGCAAACAGCAAGCGGAGAGGACGTAACAGGGCCTCTCAAAGGTCTCCAAAGATTAATTTGTTGTACACGAGAATACTTTTCGAAGAGATCCTCTCCCGCACTCAGCTTGCAGATGCGCAACGAACCCGTCGGGTCCTGATCAACATGTGCACCCGATGCTGCAGGCCGGGCTATGTCCGGAAACTGAAGACCCACGATCGGCTTGTCTTGGGTGAAACTTCCAGAGTACGGAGTATTGACGCTCGGGTTTGAGCTCCTAGTCACTGAATTCCATATGAATACTTCAGTAGCCCCAAGTTGAGACTTGATCAACCTGCGGTACGCCCAAGCGATCAGAAACAAGCCATACAGACGTAGTGATAAGATTCAGTTCTTACTCTTTTGTCTCCTATGTAGAACATGGCAATAAGCATTTATGTTCGATACAAATTTCATGGTTTGCAATATGATTGGCTTACTTCTAGATAAGCTGCGTTCCATTGTTTCTGCTCGGCGAGGGGGCCTAACGCCTCGCTGTTGCTTTTAAAGACGGCAAAGCCTCTAGTATCTAATTGGTCCATTGGCGATGCCGCTGTCTCTGGGTGTTCAAGCTCTACTTTCAGGTCGTGTAGTGTCACTTCGTGTTGTTCTTGCGGCCATGTTGGGCCAACCTCCGGCTTGAGGAATTCTGCAGGATCCCTCCCCAAAACGTGACATGGGACAGAAAAGCTTACTGTAGCAGCAGACATCTTTTGGAATTACTTCTTCTGCTCAGAAAATTACAGTAAAATTCAGAAAAAATGAATGACAAGAAGCAAGTATTTTGATCTGAGTGGCCCTGAAACCGCGAGATGTCAATGCGGAGTAAATGAGGTTGTTGTGTTGAAGTCGTGGCGAATTCCGAAACTCTTAGCTAGATAACTAATACCCCTTCGGCGCCTTCCGCGTTCCATTGATGTACTGATAACGACTTGATATGAGTGACAGCAGCCTAAGCGCAAGACAAGCCGCCACTAACTTGCTAAGAGGATAAAATGATAGCTTTAACGGTGTTTTTATAAGAATCAACTTAACGTTGCAGAGCCGAGGAATTTGGCTCCTGGCCATGTCGTGAACCTAAGAATGGTCTTCTGATTTTTTAGATGGAATTGGACACTATAGCTTTATCAGAAACTCCCATGGCACTGACCTGTAAGCTATTGATGGTTGGTACTCGCATCAAGTCACCTGCAGTAGAAGGAGAACTTTGCAGAGTAGACGGAGTCTATCGAGCATTTGACACATACTCCACATATCAGAGCATACAAGTTACTAGTTAGCAACAGTGATAGAATTCTGGAGAGTTTCAAGATAGGAACTCGGCCCCTCGGCCGAGGTGGCAGAGTGTTGTGCAGCCGCATTTTAGTCTCGTCATTAGCACCTTAGCGTCCGTTGGTTTCATCGCCTAATGCTCTTAGTCTTCTTGTCAACAAAGATGGAATTAACACATTGCTCAAGACTCCCTGAGAGATATTCCTTGTTCGATTCTATATTCCGAGCGGTAGAACTATTTCTCATCCCGTTTCGGGATCTCGTGCTCTCTTGCAAAACAAAGGTGCTTAGGTTGTGGCGGCGACCATGAGTTGCGCTTCATTTGGCTAGCCAGCATGTCATGATTTTGATCTCATAAATCTCCCTGTAGTTCTTGTCAAATATCCGCCAGATCCGAACAAGTTCTGTTATTCTATTCGCATTGTCCGATTTCAGTCCTCGGATCCAATAATAGAGATTTGCAAGCCTCGATGAAACATGACAACTCCCCTCTGCTTTGTATAATGTTGTCTTGCAGATAAATTTGAACCTCTGGTCTCTACGATATGACAATACAAGACTTCACCAATACTAATATCGGGCACGATTTCAAATATTAACTTGCGTTGTGGCGATGGTTGTCCAACGAAGAGCCGATGAAGCTCTAAGGCTAACCAGTAGGCGTTTTGAGGTCGATGAGTCCACGCTATTGGCAGGCTGAAGGCTTGAGTGACTACAGTAGGCATTCTTTCAGGCGCATCTATGGCGACCCAACAATGGGTAGACACCACTGGATCCGCGTTAACCACCGAGTTTGCTAGCACATTAACTCCACCCAGCTTTTCTCTCTTCAGCAACCACTTGTTAACAATTGCAGACAATGAATGCTTGGCACCATAGAGCTAAAAATTGCAAATATACAGCTCCCAATCGACTACATCTCGGCCATCTCTACCACCTCAAGAACGGTCGAGGACAAGCCGGCCACGGGTTCATACTCGGGAGAGCCTTCATTGTTTACAGAGCCTTGTCTTTTGAAAGTCCCATTTCCCATTTTTAAAGAGATATCTTGCCCCCGCTCCCGCCTGCTCATACCATGAGACTCCTCAATGTGCACACATTTGAGCTCAAAGAGTTTCCATCCCACCATGGGGCTCCCGTATATTTGATTCTTTCTCATACTTGGGAGGAGGAGGAGGTTAGCTTCAAAGACTTCTCTTCTAGCACTGTCATCCTTCCTGAAGACTTCAACGAGGAAGAGCCTTGGCTCAGCGAGTCTCTGCCGGTCATCTCCAGCCCGGCATCCTCGCTCAAGGGCTACAATAAGCTCATGGGATGGTGCGCAAAGGCACGTATCGAGGGGTTTGATTGGGTGTGGATTGACACTTGTTGCATTGACAAGTCCTCAAGCGCCGAGCTGTCAGAAGCCATCAACTCCATGTTCTCATGGTATAGTCAAGCAGCGGTTTGTTATGCCTATCTCGCCGATGTTATGTCGGGTGAGGATCCTTCCTCGACTACGTCGTCGTTTCGAAAGAGCAGATGGTTCACAAGGGGGTGGACTTTACAGGAGATGCTTGCACCCTCAGACGTGGTGTTTCTTGGTGTAGATTGGAAAGAGATAGGAACCCGATATGAATTCGCCGAGATAGTCTCTGAAATCACAGGCATCAGCAGAGCTGTTCTTGAAGAACCTTCTCGCAAGGCTCAGTACAGCCTAGCTCAGCGTATGTCGTGGGCCTCAACGCGGAGCACCACCCGCATCGAGGATGAAGCGTACTGCCTCCTTGGTCTCTTTGGCGTACATATGCCTCTTCTGTACGGAGAAGGAAGCAACGCTTTCCGTCGACTTCAAATAGAGATACTCGAGAGGTCGGATGACATTTCCTTACTCGCCTGGGAGCATCAAGAAGACGACCCTTGCGTACCAACTCGACACAATGCGGGGCGAGAGATGGCGGGATATACGGGTGTTCTTGCAGACGGCGTGGAGGCGTTCCGGAATTCGGGAAAAATCTTGAGCCTCCCAAACAATTGGCCTACGGGCAGAAGATTGAAAAGCCCATTTCAGCGTTCTGGGATAAGGGTGAAGGCTACAAAGCAGTCAGTCAAACTGCACTGTCCAATATACGGACCTATCCAAACTGGTAGGCGTCTGGAAGGTTTGCACAGAGCCCTCAGCTCTTTTGAATCCCTGGCCATCCGGGAGAACAGCCGCCAATTCCTAGGATCCAGAGAAAGACTTGGAATTCCATTGAACGAGTATATTTGCCCAAAGATGCGAGCGTCTCTTACTTCCTGGGACGGCGTACTCATGATAATTGTTGGAATGCTTGACCTTTGGGGTAGCGAGTTGTACGAAGAAGGTTCCAGATTGTGTATTGCTATCCTGCTCTCCAATAGAAGGACTAAGAGACTTGTTTCTAGACTTCATTGGCCCCCATTATTAGCAGTCAACTTCACAAGGACCCATTGGCAGACCTTCATCGACTGGCCGTTGACTCCTATATATGCCACACTTGACTCTTCGCCTTATCAAGAGAGGATATCTGAGCCTATACTCATGACAGGACCACCAGAGTATAGCCTGGTGAAAGAAGATGATGGCGCCTTCTGTGATAATTGCGTATACTTCACATACAAGCCCTCAGCGAGACCTTTCAGGTACAGGGGCGAGCTTCCGGCAGCAATCGAGTACGCGGATGGGCCGGCTGGCCTCCCAACTTTCACAATCGATTTCAAGTGGGATTTAAAGCCTAGTACTCGCAATCCGACAGCATCCGTTGCTCTAACCATTGGGCCATCTGACGCACCTTTTGCTGATAGCCGAAGACCAGCCTTCGATTGGATTGGTCTGCCATATCACCTGAAGACCGCATTTCTATTATCGGAAGAGAAATCCGTTGTCATACAACTTCTGAAAGGACCAGACAAGGATATCTACCGGATTCGCATTGAAGACGTACCACCCATCCCGCTACCACCACCTTCGACGTGTTGGTCTGCTGGATCAGCCGAGGTTCTGAACTCGTTGGCTAGCTTACCTCCGCTTCCTGAACCTCTCTATGACAGTTACAAAGGGAGTTACTTCTAGACCTTTTCTGTTGTCGTATAGCTAGTTTTAAACCTTGCTAGGTATAAGTGTTATATCTCCGAGAACATGAGTGTGTGATACTGGCTAGTGTGACGGCAAAGACATAGCTGTCAAGTCTTCCAGTGTATACTATCATTGCTTTGAAAAGATCAAACTATCAAGTGTGTATCGATGATACTGTTGAGAGTCACGTGTCGAGTGTTGGATGTCATCCGTCAGATGTGATATTGACCGCTCTTTAGCAGGCGATACGATACTAGTAAATTAGATATAAGGGATAGAAAATAAGAGGAAGATTCAATAGACGGTTGATAACGCTGACTAAGGAGAATTGAGTTTCAGTACACCTTCTACCCATAAGACTATTGATACTGTCACTTTACACCCAGCGGCATACCGAATCTTATTTAATCACGATTCCAGTATCGCCAGCTTGCGAACACAGCCCACCGGGCTTCGCCATAAAGGACCTCCGCTTGGAGGATATGCAGACATCAGGCTGGTGGAATACGTGGCAAGTATCTCATCACAGGTAACCAACGGTGTGTTTCGTCTACAAAGCACAGCATATGAGGTAACAACATCCAACATGTTGAATTCTGAATTGTGTTACAGAAGAGGAAATAAAGAAGAAGCATAAGGACCAGACAGTGAACCAACAAAGTCAAAAGTCATGACCACAACCATTGAGGCGGCTCTCCCACCCCCCATGATCTTATGTGTGTACGTGTCGCGTAGGACCCACATGTGTTCCGTCTACAAGTCCATATCCTCCTTTCTTTGATTTTATCCTTGATTTTTTTTTCTCTATGCCAACACCACCGCCGCGGCCGCCAATGTTATCATCCAAAGCCCATGGAAGGGCCAAGGCGGAACTTCTAGATCGGGCCCTGAATCCCCTGACTGGGGACAGGAGAATCGTCGCTGTCCTCGGGCGACTCCTCCAAGGACAAGCTGCCCTGGATGCGGCGCTTGGCGTCTTTTTTGTCTTGCTCCGTGACGTCCTTCTCGTCCTTGCGCATATCTGGTGTCCATTGCGACTCGTTGGGCGAGTGGCCCACGGATGTACCCGCGCGGATCTGCAACACTAAGTTAGTGATCTTGGCTACAGCCATGGTGGGGAAGGGGATGATCTCAGTCCGCACATACCAGAGTCTCGAGAGCTCCAGTCGAATTGTCGACCAGGTCGTCGTCAAACTTCATCTTGCCATCCTCGAACAGGAGGACGATCGTACTGCCACCAAACTTGAAGTAGCCGAGCTCCTCGGCTCTCTTAACCTGCTCGCCCTCTTTCCTAGTAATGACGGTGCTACCGACCATCATAGCGCCAACGCACACAACCATGACTCTACCGTGTTTAACGCTGTCGATTGGGCAAATGACGCGAACATTCTCGCCATAGACATCCAGAGCAGAACGGATGGCCATGGGGTTGACGGTGTAATACTCTCCGGCGATCAACTTAGGCTTCAGCAAAGTGCCATCAACTGGGATGTGGAAGCGATGGTAATCTTGAGGTGCCAGACGGAAGATGCCCAGAGCACCATTCTCGTAGCGCTTGGCATCCTCAGGATATGCGTCACCAAGGAGGCGCTTAACCGAGAATTCGCGACCCTTGATCCAGATCTTCTGCGCAACATCAATGCGATTGAAGACAACTGATCGGCAATCGGCTGGGGACACGATAATGTTCGGATTGTCGGGGGCCGAGCAAGGTCTCGCGTCAGGCTTCAGCTCACGGTAGAAGAATTCATTGAAGTTCTTGAACTCCTCAATTGGTCGCAGGACTTCAGACATGTCGAGTCCGTGGAATTTGATGAAGCCCTCGATTTCTGACTTGGAAGCCGGGTCATCGTATTTCTTTCCTTGCTTAATACTGAGTCCTTTCAACATCTTGCGAACTACGGAATGTTAGTTTTAAACCCTTGCAATGCTATGGATTTCAACTTACTTCTCTTGTTTTCCATGTTGTTTGACTTCAGGCCCTTGTACAGCAGCCTGATGCCAAGTCTGACATAGACGCTCATCTTCTCCTCATTAATCTGACCTGTGAGACGATCCTGGACAAGAATGTTGGCAGAGTTTGCACCCAGCTTGTAGCCTCCGTATGAGATCTTGGTAATAACCTTGGAGTACCATTTGCGTTGAGCTTGGCTGGCAGTGACGAAACCAGCCATCATGAGGTTATTCACCTGGCGCCAGTCCTGGCTTGCACAGGTAGCGATATGTGTAATGATATCGGCATCCTTGCGCTTGTTCAGTCGTGGCTGATGGCAGATAGGGCACTCTCGGATCTCTACAACGTGCTCCTCCTCACGGTCGTTTAGGTCATCCTTGTTAAGGAGATCGCCTTCTTCACCCGGCGTGTTAAGCTCCGGGATGGTGAGCGTCGAGGTTGACGTCTGGCTGGCAGAAGGGCCTAAGACTTCGGAAGAGGCATCACTTGGGGGCTGTGGAATTTCCGCGCCGCTCTTAGTAGGAATACCGAGATAGTCCTTGGCTTGTGTGAGGTCTGGCAGCATGCTCTTCACTCTGTCACCAACGGTTGGCGGCTTCGATTCAGCCTCCAGCTGATCCTCCAGGCAAATAACAGCCTCATCAATGGTCAGGTCACTAAGATCATCGCCATTGGTTCCCTTGTGTGGGAAACGCTGAAAGAAGCGGTTGATGGTGGAGTCGCGTAGGGTAGACCCAAGGGTGTCAAGCATAGTAGTAAGTTCAACCTTGCTGATACGGCCACTTTCATCTGTGTCATACTGCTTGAGCAACGCTCTCCAAAACTGCTGGCGTAGAGCTGGATATGGCATGTACTTGGCTCTAAGTGCCAAAGTGGGGCTATGCTTGGCCTCCCACTTATCAATGTTCTTCATCTTGAGAGGCAAAGAGATAGAGCTGAAGTCTCCATCCTCGCTGTCCGGGAGCAACTCACCCGCGGCGGAGGTCACGGAGGCACCATTGCCGCCCCCACTCCCTCCGGAAATAGTGGGAGCCAGCAGGCCAGGGCTGGGTAGAGGTTGAGACGCCTCCATGATACCATCCCCTGACAGCTGGGGGCCTGGCGCTGAGGTAGGGGCTGGAGTGGTCGGGGCAATCTGCGACACATTGGAGACTGTTGAGGGGTTCTTGCTTAGTGGTGGCCGGCTCAGTTTCCCGAGGCTTTGTGCTGACGAAGAACGAGAAAGTCCAAGCCTTGCAAATCGGGAACGCTGCGATGGCACGTACTCGGGAGGGTCCCTGAGATCGTATAGCCCGGTCTCCGGATCAGCCTTGGGAGACCGGTCGATCAGCTCTTTTAGTGGAAGCGATGTCGAGGCGATGAAATCATTCCCGGAGTATCTATCACGATCGATGACCATAAAAGCAAACGAGTAGTTCTTTTCATGCTCAAGAACCTGGAACAACATCTTCTCGTTGAACACTGGGTTCAAGTTGTGTCTAACAACCTTGGTGCGGTATGTCTTCTTGCCTAGCGAGGCGACGACGAACGGATCCATGTCGAATCCGGTCTTGGTGAAGTTAGACTCGGGCGGGAGATCTGTAATGTTGCATATTTCCAAGAAGATGATTCCCATGACATCATTGGAGCCTCCATTAGTGAACTCGTATGGGTTTTCTCTCTTCTTACGCTTCAGGCCCTTGATGCGAAGTCTCCTCTTCTTCTTTTCAATGGCTTCTGGCTTAGTTGGATCCTCATCCTCAGGCGTCTCATCATCGTACACATCATAATCATCATCATCGTCAACGTCGGTCCTGTCGGTTGCCCGGCGTGTAAGAGGCGGGGACGGCGACTTGCCGGGAGCGGAGGTTGGCGCCAAGACCGGCGTCAAGGTTGGCGTCGGGTTCCGCGATGTGGACTCGGCCTCGGGAACCGCCTTGACAAGGGTGCCGAATTTCTCAGCAACTTGTTGATCGGTGGCATTTGGGTTCGCTGCATCATATAGCGTGAACTGGAGCAGAACTTCGCCGGACACCAAGCTTGTCTTCTTGCCAGGTCGCTTGCTCTTCAGTGGGAACCACTTGGGCAGCTGTTCGAACTTGCCGTCGGCAAAGATCTCCTCAAGGGCAAGATCGAACTCTCCCAAGTAGTCTTTCCCAAATCTGTCCTTATCCCAGCAGCAAACGCTAAGAAGCATGTGTTGAACGCCCGTGACGGGCATCTGGCATTGTTCGTTCCATTCGGGGTTTAGTGTTTTCGATTGAGAGCTTGTGATGTGTTTGGCGTCTCCTAAAGTCAAAACGAGGTACTGTATCTGAACGTTAGATTCAAAGCTCGTATTGTGCAGTTCGACAAGAGGCTAGAACTCACGGGGTCAGAAGTGCCACCTCGGTCCTTCGCTGCTAGATTGCGTGCCTAATGCCTCAAGTCAGTCCAAGAACACGATTTCATTCGAGACTCGACAACTAATGCATACCTTGAGCACCACAATGCTGAGGAGCAATCCTTCCTTGGGCCCCTCGGGGCTGACGGGGTCTTTACTTCGCATTGGGCTTGCGCTTCGGCTGTTGGCCGCAGAAGTGGTGTTTGAATTCGTAGACGACTTCAACCGCTGGGGGATGAGGCGGACCATAACTGTTATCTAGGCGAAGCTGGAATGCGGTGACGTTTTGGAGGGGTGAGCAGGTCGCTCAGGGCTAAGTCGCTCTTTGATGGAATGCAAATCGGCGGTGGGAGGCGTACAGCTGTCGTGGGAGAAGCTGCACGGGAAGACGGGAAGGCGGGATCGATAAGGTCTAAGTCGGGTTTGATGGAAGACTCGTCGATGTTCAGTTTTGAATGTGCATGTAGCGTTCGGAATCGCGGGAAAACAGAAAGCAGAGTCCCAGAAGCGAAGGATGAAGCCTTGATATCCGGCGGACTGGGGACGTCATCTGTCGTGGGACAAGGACAGCAGCTAAGATGCTCGTCTGCTGGGTAACGGTAGGTAGCTTGGGTCACAGACCAGCTGAGGCAGGCGGTGGAGAAATAATATGGGGGAGGAAGGTCTCTAAGACATTTGGTGGCCGTCTGGTTAGCACAGAATAGGAACAGCAGCCACCAATTTGGCCGACCATCTACCAGTATATCAGGGAGATTGTTAATCACGCTTATTGCTGGAGCAGCAACAGTCTCATTATCGCGAGAATGACAACTGGTAAGAAGTGAGGAAGTGAGGAAGTGGAGAGAGATGTAGCGGAAGGAGGAAGTGGCTGAAGCTGAAGCTGAGGGAAGGCAGAATTGAATAATCCAGCAGCCGATTAGGAGAAACAGGAGGAGAGCTGAGCTGATGTAGGAATTGAGACTCTGCCCCGTCCCCCGTACCGTAGGCAGTGTTCTGTCTGTCTGTCTGTCGGTCTCTTGTCTATGAACGAGCTGGCTGCTGGGCTGGTCCTCTGGTCTCGCTCTGGGGTCAAAAACGTCACAGGTTGGTCCGTCTCGTCTGTTCCCGCCTCGGCGTCTTGAGTCGCCGGTACCTCCACTCGGCCATTTCCTGTTAGTGCACCACTGCTCCATCCTAGCTCGTGTGCCCGCCCATCTGCGCGATCTAAACGTGCCAAACAAGCAAGCCCCAGCAATTCGCCACCTCGTCTCCGGCGATCGAGAGATCTGCCATTCTGCTACACTAACAGTCTCTATTTTGGATGAGTACCGCTACATCCAAATGCCCTGCCTCAGCCAGCGTCATTGCAGGCGACGCATCGCAATCTTGGCCGTCTCAAGCCTTCATTCGCTCGTTTGCCAGGCTTCCCAATAGACAATAGACCTGTGACATCGACATCTTCCACCACCAGCACACCAGGCCCTACCTAGGTAGGTCGTCCAGGCTGCCAGGCTTGCCGAACGTCCGTCGCTACCTCCTACCTACCTACCTACCTACCTACTGCTGGCTGCCAACTCCGTGAATGCATGCTGCTCGTGTGGACGGGCGGAACGGCGCCTTAGAGGCACACTGCCGTCACTAACCCCTCGAGCTAGTTCCAACCTTTCGGGGTGATGTAAACTCCTTTTGCGACATTTTATGGCCGTTTCCCAGGACCACATTTGGAGGAGAAACGGCATTTGAACTGCGTCCGAGTCCGTCCGTTGCCAGTGGAGAAGGGGAAGCCCTACTTGCCTACCACGGGATGTGTTCGCTGTTCAGCCGGTGCCTTCATGTAAGTCCAAAGTAGTGTCGTGTGCTATAAAATGACCGGGAAGCAGCCGAAGGATGGTGGGATGGATCGTTCTACGCACGAAAGGCTGAAAGGGAGGCCGCTAAGTCATTGCTGTCATTGAGAGCAAGTCTTTCCTAGTCTAGCAGTCGGTGTCTAAATGACATTTCCCACCAATGGTCTATTCAAGTTCTGACGATTTCACCGGGTCGTCGGTCCAGCACTCATCACGGCCAGAGACAATAGAAGCTCGCTTGCTGAAGAAAGCAGGAAGCACAGCACTGCTCTTTGGCCAAGGCTGTTGATGACGCAGCCTGTTCTCAGCTCAGCCCTAAGCCGATCAAACCCAGTTCCCGGCTGTCTCCCAGTGTTGACGATGCTTCATTGGCAGCGGGGTACTGCCACACCAACCAATACCCAGCTCCTATATCCCCTACTTCATTTCGCGGGGTCCTTCATAATCTCACGCGCGCCATTCACACGATAGGTCAAACACTTTGTATAGAATGTAGAAGATCGTCATTCATGCTTCTATCCTCTAATAAGAACTGGAGGCGTACCTCCCTCATTGTAGTGAAACGCCGGATGACCAGCCATAGATGACTTTGGGTCCTTGGCTTATATTGAACGCCATCCCATATTCCCAATAATCCGTTTTTTACTGCACGGAACCTTTCCCAAACTCCCAGATGATGCCCTTGCTCCCTATTGATGACAAGAAGAAATGAAAAGGAATGGAACAACGAAATGATGAAAAGCCACGGTCTAAGCGGCCGGGATGGCCGGAATGGCGTTCTCGACAGCCTCGAGGGTCTTCTCGATACTCGGGGTCTTGAGCTCGCTGAAGGCCTCGGGCCACAAGAACATCTTCTCCTCCTTCGTCGGCGACATGACGATGTAGCGCGGGACAGCGGTCTTGCTGCTGACGCGGCGCCACATGTTAGCGCGAGGATTGAAGCGTGCCGGCACGCCCTTGCCCTGGGTCTTGGCCTCGTCCTCCTCCATGATCTTGGTCAACTCCTTCTGGATGTCGGCAAAGGTGTCGAAGGGGATGTACGAGATCTTGTTCTCGATGCAGTACTCCTCGAGACGGAGACCACGACGGGCGAAGAGCACATCAGCCTGGCGGGCGGCGGGAAGATCTGAGACGCCATCGCCGATGAAGACGATCAGGGGAATTGTGCCGTCGTCGCACTGCAGCTCGGCCTCAGCGCGAGCCTCCTTCATGGAAATGGCCTTGTCGTGGCCAAGCTCGTTGTCGTGACGCCAGATCGGCTTCCATTCTGAGCCGTCCTCGGTAATCTCTGCATCGTTGGCAACGATGTCGATGTGCGCAGCTTGCTCCTCACCAAGGAAGGTGTCGAGCACCTTTCTAAGGACGGGCTTCAGGCCGGCAGAGATGACGTTGAAGGGAATTTCGTTCTTGATGCAGAACTCATGGAAGCCCTGGAAGTCAGGGTCGATTTCGAGGTTTTGTTCCATGACCTCGAAGCCATCATCGAAGGGGACGTTCAGGGAGCCCCACATCTCCTCAGAGACATCTCGGAAGGATCGCTCGCCGGTCTTGATTTGCTCGTCGAGAATCTCGCGCTTCGATGAGCCGCAGCCATGGTTATCGAAGAGAATGTGACCAGTATCCTGCATGAAGATGGTGCCATCGAAGTCTGGGGTAAAGACTGTTAGCGGAACGCTATGGTGGAGAGAGAACGGGGGCAAGCGTCTCGCGTACCTGAAAAGCACATAATCTTCCTCTTCTTGTTCTCACCAACCGCGGGTAGGCCAGGGGCCTCCTTGACGGTGATAGCCGGAGGTGTGATAGCAATAGGCATCTTGAATTTGGTGGGTTGTTAAAACAACGAAAATGATTCAAAAGTCTGGAAATGCAAGTGCGAATGCTGTTCTATACGCTGGTATATGAAGCAAAAAGACTCAGTCTTGCTAAATACTCTATGACGACTTGAAATCTATGATGATGATGATGATAGAGGGGATGGGAGATTAGAGGAAGGGAGATGCAAACCACGTTTATATATTTGAAAGAGTCATTATCGTGACAGTTCACGGGTGTCCCGTCATCACCGAAACGAGTCAAGGCCCCTTAGTAACCCGTCGAGATAAGGGTGTCATAGAGGCTCTCGTCAACCTCGGGCGCCGCCATGCGGCGTAATGGTGCATTTGGGGTGGCATAGCCGCAAGCAGGGCCAAGACTCAGGTGTCCATAGTCTTCGGTCGCACTCTAAAGGCAGCCCGGACAAGCAGCCCGGACCGGCCTGAATGCATGCCAATCGTCACCATGCATGCCTCTGGACAAGGCCAGTCAAATTCTGACCGCAGTTGCCGGGAGAAGACCCACTCGGGCATTTTAGAGGATTATACCAGACTGGACTAACAGAGGCCAGACACTTTCCACTGCGAGAACAATTGTATCTCCTTGGATCTCCTATTGTCGCCACGCTCAAATTCGACGGGGCTAGCAATTTAGAGTTCTCTCCAATGGCCATTGAGATCTTCAGTCTATCGAAGGATAGTCAGGGCCCGGCCTCCATTCTGCTGGTCTCGACGGTTCTAATCCGCTCGTCTCCCATCCCAATACTGAACAACCTCAAATACCTCTCCACTCAACCTCGTGTTGATAGTAAGCGTCGCCAAAGATCGGCTAGGGAGGATCTTCACATGGAACATTACATTCGATCAGGAGCACACCTCAGCACACTCATGCTCAGTGATGGAATGAGGGGTCAATGAGGGGCATTTCTCCTGCAATGCCGGGATCCCTCGTCACAATATCCAATGCCGCTAGCCTCATGCAGGATATTGAGTGATGTTGACAATAAACCAGGGACCCTGCGTAAACATTCACGACATGGGGTTTCCTCTGAGCCACGATGAAACGGCTGTGGAGATGCGTGGATGGGAATCTGCATTCTCAGTCCCAGTGCCGGAGGCAGTGGGAGATGATGTCATATCTAAAGGTGTGAGTCGCGCAATCCGCTGCAAAGGCGCCAAACTATGGCTGAAAGCAGTCAAGCGTCTCACACGTGAGCTTGGACGCAACGATAGTACTCCCTCGACCCTGCAGACTGGCAATGCTGTTCAAGGACGCACGCAAGTGGGTTGGCCAATTCCTCCGAGAGCCTCACAGCCAATCTTTCGACTGCGTGAACCATTTCTCGCCCACGGAGCGGTGAAGATAAGGGTAGACGGCGCTTATCTCCAGGCCTTGTCGAAGGGAGGCACCACACTCTCACTGTGGCAGAGACTAATTTGTTGTGCAGAAGACGAGGCAGCCCGACATGGCTGACGAGAATTCCGTCATTGCGCGTTAATCGAAGCATTAGGAACTCGAAAGCCACATACTCTTTTTGCCGATATAGGACGCGACGATGCTGCTGATGATGTCAACTTGACAAGCCACGATGTCCCTTCTTCGACCGCGAACACTAGGTAGGAGACGCGGGAGATGTCAATACTAGGTCATGTCCATTTTTCCTGTTATTGAATTTGATGCTCGATATCTATCGTCGAGTCCAGGACCGTTATCTCCACAAAACGCCATTTTTCATTGCGCTGATCCCAAATGCATACAGCCGTCATTCAGAGTCTAGACCCTTTGCCCCATGCTTCTTTTCGGAGTCGACGATCCATTACGCCGACACCTTCGCGCTGTATTTCGTCGCCGCTTTGTCGAACAGTGCGCTCTTCTCCTCGAGATCGACAAGGAAGGGATGCTGAGGAGCGGCCTTTTGCAGTGTACTAAAGAGATGCACAGTCAGCATACCTAAAACGATTATATGAGAGGAATATAGAAAGTCGTACCTAGTGAATTCCTTAGGATCCTTTCCAGTGATCACCGTCAAGACTAGCAAGTTGGCAATTGCCTCGGCATAACCAGGCTCCTTCTTCAATGCTTGATCCAGTGCGGCCTGCGCCTCTTCTGTACGGCCAAGGTGTAGTTCCGCCACAGCCTGTGAAACGAGGGATGTGAGAGACGATGTAGACGGGGCTTGTGCCAATTCTTCGAAGACGTAGAAGGCTTGCTGATATTTCTCACCGCCCTATACAAAGGTCAATTATCGGCGGTCTCCTATCAATGTCACCACATACCTGTCGTAGTCCAACCCATGATTCTGCAAGATTGACCAATAGACTGTCTTGTGCCCATCTCCGCGCAGCTGTAACCTCCTTCAAGGCCAAATCGTTCCGGTTTTGCTGGAGATGGATCTGGACGATCAGAGCAACGGCGTCAACTGCGGAGGTATGTTAGCGGAGCCTATACTACCGGCCAAGCTGTGCGACATACGGTTGCCCTGGTGCTGTGATAGCAAGGCAAGAGCCTCCTCTGACTTGCCAGCGGCCTGCAGGACTGTGCCACCGATGATTTGTACAACCGCATTGTCGCCATTCGACTCGGCCAGCTTCTCGATCGTCTTCACCGCATCATCCTCCTTGCCCAAGGTGTATGTTGCGAGTGCGCCGATCGCAACTAATTCAGGCTCCTTCTCTCCCTTCACATCAGCCACAACATCTTTTGCTTGGCCGAGTGCGATCTGCGCGCGAAGCTTCAGGATTCGGGCGGGGAGCTCATTCTCTGAGGACAGCGACGAGGTGTCGAAGTCGACCACTTCCTGGTACTGTCCCTGGTGGAAGTGATTATGAATGTTGATCAATTCTCCTTCGGCCGAGTATGGATCCATCTTGACTTGGTTGCGCTGTGGTGACGGTTGAGTAGTTGAAGATGTTCGGTTAGGCTTGCAGAGTGTTCTGTGGGAGCTCTCATACACGTGGAGCAATGGAAAGCCACCTTCGCTAGGGTGGTCCGTGCGCTACCCACATCTCCAGAATAGGGGTTTATCCATCCTCAATTACCTACCTGAATGCCTACATGAAGCTTAACACCTCATTTTCGTAAGTTAATGGCAGCAATCCTCTAGTGAAAATATGCAGTAAGTCTCCTCAATGTAATAAATTGTCAAGTAATACTTCCTATATCTGTGTCTCTAGAAGATAATTACTTTGTGCCTGTATACTCGTCAGAATGCTTTCTGTCATGTGAACACGTACTCCGGCATTTGTGTGATCAATACCTTCAAATTCAAATACGCCACATCATTGGTAGTATTAATATTTGCAAACTGTAATTATGTAGTCTCATTATTGATGATTAGGCAGACAGCTTGTATGAGAGCCTGTGAGCGACTTTAAGCTAGAGATACCTCTATCAGGGACACCTGCTACGCTTTTGAAAGAATGTCAAAATGAACTTGCATATGAATAAAAGCTGTCTTTCATGCAAACAATACCGAATTATTATGTGATTCTAGGTGCTTCGGTTATCTTTTCAACTCCAATCAAGTCCATGCACAGTAACCTTTGTTTAGTGGTGAATGGGTTTTCGTCTGATCTTAACAAACAGTAGACGGCATCTTCACACCTCCTTCCCCGTGACCGTCGCCGTACACACTTTCATATTTCTCATTCCCAAGACAACTTCATATAAACCCGTTCTTCTTCTCACCGAGATCCTTTTCCTGACCTGATCTGATCTAATAACCCGCTCCTGCCCTTACCACAAACCAAGCAGTCATCTTCCGGGCGAGAAACCCAACCTACCCACAAGTACGTATCGTCTTTCTCCTTCTCGTACTCCCCATACAACGCATGCTGCGCTGAATATAATGAGATTTGTCTCGACGGAAATCTGCAAACCCATCCCTCGTTGCTCCATCTCACCAAATCCTAAACCAGCACACACAAGCATCTATTCGACAACAACACAGTTTCCCTTTCAATCTCATATCAAAGGCATAGAACTAAGCAATACCCACTGACTTTGCCTCTCAGTAACCTCAAGATGGCCCTCATCAAGAGTCTCATCAGCATTCTTGCTCTCGTCGCCATTGCCTTCGGGATGGCCATCGGCGATTTCAACACCGCGATCGACTTGAACGACACCGCTCGCTTCGACGGCTGGGTTGCTCCCCCTTGCGACAAGGTTACCTGCTGCGTCAAGCAGGATCACGGTCGTTGCGCCCTCGGTCTCTACCTGAGCTGGAAGGATGAACCCATGTACGCCTACGTTTGGGACTTCAACTGTAAGTCAACATAATCTTACATTCAACTCAGAATAATCGGGAAACAAAGTGAAGCTAATCTGGTATACAGGCAAGGTCATCGGATTCCATGACAAGCTGGTGTTTAAGAAGACCACGTCTGTTGCTTCTGGTGAGTTTGACCCTTTCCTTAAGCCTTTAGGGAAGCCCCTCCTGAGTTCAGAAAACCTCGGTTCCCGCTCTTTCCAGATATGGGGACAGGCTCATACAATACGAGACCATTTACTGACTATTAACGTTACAGAGCTCCCAGGCTACGTCGTCGTGACTCCTGAGTGGGAGTTCCCGTCCTTCTTCAAGTATCTCGGCAAAGAGTACCAAAACGGCTGGTCCGACCAGGGTGTCGACAAGAACCACGATACCTGGTACGACCGTCACCACTTCGATTGCTAGGTCTTCTACAATGCCGAAGGTTCAAATCTGGTCTTTGCTATCCATGGACGGCTCATGATGATGCCGAATTTTGGAGGACGAGTTAATGGCCATTGGCCATTCTCGAATAAATGAACTCTGAGTCTAGCTAGCTCTTGAAGCTTTAGTCTTGCGAAGTAATACACGCCTATTCTGCAATACTTTATCAAACCTATGTCTCATTGTACTCTGTCTTCGTGCATGACCGTTATCTATCTTTCATGTAAAAAAACGGATCGAGTCGATGATCTAATATATCACCACGAAGGATTGTCAATTCACCCATCATTACCGTTCATCATTGAAAGGATAAGAAAGGGACTCGTTTGGAATCGTATTAGAGCAATACCAAAGAGCACCACCTCTATTGTAAGTGGTTTTTGAACCAGGCCACAGCTTGGTCCTCAGCGCGCATTCCCAGCTCCATCTGTCGAGGGTCATGTGGGTCACCCCTGACTGCAAAACCGTGATGTGCGCCCTTATACACAATGACCTCCATACCCTCTTTAACCTCCAGGATTTCCTTTAGCTTATCCATATTCTTCCGCCCAAGCCACTCATCATCCTCGCCATTCCCAACGCTCAATGGCCTCTGTACAGCATTGATATCACGCGGCACGGTCAACAGTGACGGGTGTGCTGTGAAGCCGCAGGTCACAAGGTCCGGCTCGCCGCATAGCTGTACACAAAACAGTCCGCCCCAGCAGAAGCCAGCGACACCGATCTTCGGAGGGCTAGTGAAAGGCTCCGGGGGCAGTGAGTCCTGCAGAGCTTTGAAAAATGTCCATACTCGAGGCCTGCAGCGGCCTGGGCGAATGTACCAGTACATGTATGCAGTCATAAGAAGCCACCGAGCCCACCAAAATGGGACCTTGAATATGGAAGTAGCCCAGGACTTATTCGGTGCGTGAAGCTTGTCTACCAGCGAGAGGAATGAAACATCTGGTGCATGTCCTGTTGGTGGCGTCTCAGTCAATTAATTCATCATGATATGTCAGAAAACGCGCAAGCAAACTGACCGTCCTCGAAGTCAGGTAAGTAAACGAGAAAAGGACCACGACGAGCATAAGCATCGGCCAAACCACGCGTGTTGCGAAGCTCCCAGCCGAAAGCGTCCGAGATTATGACAACTAACCCATCCGGCTGTCTGCCGTTCTCCGGTCGGGCGACGTAGGTAGGGAAGCCGTGGATTGTCTCCACAGTACCGGCAGGCTCAACATCACCCCGGAGTGTTCCCCTAAAGCAATCGGTGCACAAGCCACCAGCGGCAGCCATGTCCACGAATACAGGTTGGCGCTTTTACAGGGAGATTTTGTGAATTAGATTTCTTCGCTTTGCTAGGACACAACATTGCGTACTGAGGATGCATTCCATTGTCTTATAATATGTTCGTCGCCAAGAAATAGGGCTGGACGCGTGGCTTCCATTCTGATTCTCAGCGACATTGTCATCCCCCCGCGTGGTCTACTCATTCATCGGTACAACATCATTCCGAAGATAATTGAGCCACTGCGTACGCGTAGTATCAATTCGCAACAAAATTTCTTGTGTCTTGTTCTGTTCAGGAAATCACCATGCATCGCGATCAACTGACGAAGCCTCCTCACTTTTCCGGATGACTTTATGTTGAAGGTCTCAGCCCTCTCATCTTTATGAGCGCATAAGCGTTCCTCGTTGAATGGATGGCCTGTCTATCTCGTTATTGTACCATCTTCTATGACAAAGCAGCATGAAGGCGAATCACTCGAGTCGAAATGTCCTAACTTCCTTCAATCTCTCCCGAGACGTGGAAATTTGATAATGGTCAGGCACTCTGATGTGTTGATTTGGATGCCAGTCTGCCCGATATCTAAACATACGGCTAACGGTGCATCATGCTTTGCCATTTTCCCTATGTCTAATAGAAGAGCTAGAGGAATCGTGAAAGCGAGCGTGGCAAGAATCACTAGAGGTCGAAAAAAACGCCTAACACGCCACATATTGCGCAGTCGACGAATCATGAGAGCCGACGTCCGGGGCCTCAAGGTGACTGATGTTCGGCTTCCGACCTGCAGACCCAATCAACCCATTGTATCAAATATTGAATCGCTCATAGTTCCTTGAGGAGTCAAACTTTGTCATCAAATACTTTGTCACCCAAATCCAAAGCTTGCTGAGGAAATGGACCCGTTGTCCATCTCCAGCGCAGCCTTTGGGCTGGTCTCGCTCGGGATGCAGATTGTGAACGGAGTGGCAAAATACATCGGGGCGCTTCAAGATCGCAGAGGAGAACTTCGCTCTGCACACCGTCATATACAGAGCCTTGGTAGACTGATCAGGGCTATCGAAACTGCTACCCACACTCACGCAGCCAAACATAGAGAGGCGACCGCTGTTGTCCGCGAGTGCCTCTTTGACTCGGAGAACCAGCTCAGGAACTTGGCGAAACAGATCTCGGAACTTGGTGATGAGGATGCATCTCAATTTTCTGTCACGTACCCTACCAGCCCAGCTATAGGATATGTCATCAAGAAAATGAAGGTTAAGCGAAAGATGATGGCATATCCATTCCATCTCACCAAGGTACAGAATTTGGAGAAAAGGCTCGAGGCTGCAATCAGTGTTTTACAAAGCGCTCTGCTTATTCTCAACATGTATCTCCCCTTTCCCAAGCAGTAATAGTCGCTCGCTCATCGAAGGTCTTAGCCATCTGTCTTCAAGTATTCAGGACACTACGTCATCCATATTAGCCACCTCCCAATCTCTCACCACAAAGATCGACGAATTAGAGAACAGAGTTGATGCTCGTATGGCTGACAGTGAATCCGCTCTCCAGTACCACTCACGACAGATCGATGGTTTTCTGCCACTCATAGATCAAAACTTCAATGACATGAGAAGCGTTGTTGATGACCAAATTTTGGAAGCTGACAAGTCCAATCATGACCTAGCTGAAAAACTTTCTGTATCATTCCATCATAATGCTAAGCGACATGATGCTGTGCAAAGTATTCTTCGACATGATAACCATAGAATACTTGCACAGCTTGAAAAAATTCAGGAACTCCTTCGGCCAAGCGATGTAAGGGTCTATACGATGAATGACTCTGTGACAGCTTAATTTTGACTAATTTAGCTACAGGGCTCGTTCGCGAAGCATCCGATCACTGTGGACTCGGAGAGCACTCGAGTTCCTGTAGGATTCCATAATCGCAAAACTTTTGTGGTCGCAGGCTCGAGAAAACCTACTACTGATATGGCACAACCGCAACTGCAAGCATCATTATGTACCTGTTCGGGGGTCCTGACTAGATGTAGCTATCGCCGTTCCAGGAGATGGGGTTATTTCATTCTCCACGAAGAGAGAAGCACAGAAAAGTCTCACCTCCCTGATTGCCCCCTTTTCGATATGATAACCGCAATGGATAAGCGAACCTATGGATTGATATACACTGGATTCCCCAACCTCATATCAACTGCGTTGCAATTTACGTTATCTGTAAAAAAAGAAGCTGGCACTGGAAGTATTACTCCGTCACTTCGATACCACCATCTGGTCGACCGGAATGCGTCTCCTGCCTTTTTACTTACCCAAGTATTTGGTCAGTATCTTGACTTGTTCCGCTACAGCTTGAATACACACTATCAGCCAGAAGTACTACTCTCATATATGTCAAGACTATATAACGTGTACCTCTGTCGGAAGTCACACGTCACAGATTACGCACATGATGGAGAGTCGATAGTGCAAGCGGTTGTTAACCTTCTATGCGAGTTTCACCATATGCGGGTTCGTGGTATCAAATTTCGTTATATCAATTACAATGTTAACTATAGTCCTTCTAGGTGAGGAAGACACAAGATATATTTGAGTTGATGCAACCATTTATAGAGACCCTCGTTGTTCATTTCCGCGCTCCTGTGGATGCCGGCATATTGGGACGGTGAGTCACAGATCACACAAAAGGCCGAAGAGTTTTTGTTAGGCTTACTGCTTTTAGGAGTCCATTCCAGATTATACTTGAAAGGACAGAGAGCATTCCAGGAACAATGGCATGGACCAAGATGTGCAATATGCTTCGTATTCATGGGTCCGACGAAGTCTTGCATCATGGCACTGTCGGCCTCAGATATTTTACCACTCAAGACTGGTCCAACCTTCTCTTCAAATTACTCAACGAAAGCTCGAGAGAAGGTTAGCTTACTCCGAGATTTCCTAGGCCTTTCCGAGATCAAAAGTTGACGTGAAGAATAGCTCTTGGGTTCGGACCTATACATAACGCTATACTCCGTAAGGATCGAGACACGTTGCATACCATGAAAAAGCATGTTTGGGAATTAGAATATTGCTCCAATATGGCGAAAATGACCCCTATCCATGTGGCGGCAACATGGCCATACGGGCTTCAACTGATCTTAGAATGGGCGACCGATGATATGGACATTGACCAACGAGATGCTAGAGGTTGTACTCCGCTAAACATTGCATTAGCCTTGAGCGAGGTTGGCTGCTGTGAAGGTAGTCATGATATGTTATGCCACAACTGCGAATGTTCTAGGTCGACAGAACTGCTTCTGCAGTTCGGCGCTCGTATCGCAAAACGCAGCTCCCCCTCATCTTGTCTTGTTGGTTCTCTGAGAACAAAGCAGCTGATATTGGAGCACCTCAAGAGTCGATGTTTAGAACTTCAGGGGGTGGCGACCCGGCTGCTGTCAATCCCAATTGGCGTCGCTGGAGATCAATTGCAAGATGTACGAATTCCAGAGATTATCGGATTGCTTAAGGAGAGCGGCATTACTCTACGTCCTACGCTTGAGAGACAGTTCCGAAATTGGGGCTCTATCTACGCCTGGATCTATGATACAGCTACGGCAAGCTACGCATATAAGCTTGGATTCAGGGATATCAATGGATATGACTATTATGGCAGGTTACCCATTGCACGCGCCCAGGCTTCCGTCAACATTCCCTACGTCAACTGGCTTCTGGAACACGGAGCCAGACTCGATGTACCATACCTTGAAAATCGATCGGACTCAAGACTTTCTGCCTGCCATGTAGCGTTGTATCAACTTGCCGGTTCCTGGCCATTGTATGGACACGTAGTTCAACCTTTACTAGGCTCAGGGGCCCCGACGCAACTCAGTGACGGATGTGGATGCAAATGCACCACGAACGGCTGCTATCCTTTAACATATCTCCTGATGGCTATCATAGGGAACTATGAACCAATTCCCGTTCTACTCGAGCTTTTCGACATACTCACGTCTTGCGGGGTCGACTTGATAAGTGAATCTTGGATACTACCGCACTGCATTCGAGCAGTCACCTTTCGAGAAATGCAGATGAAGCACACTTGCTGCCAACAAAATCCGTTCCACCGTCGCCGTATTGGTTACGAGGAAGAAGAAGAAGATGCCGAATTAGGTTCTATTTTCGACTCTCTGATGGAAAATATTGAGATGGCATATAAAGAAAACCAAGGTACACTTCGCGATTTTCTGGAGGGAACATATCGAGACATAATGACTGCTACACTTGAAAGGCGAAATTCACGTATTTTGACAATCGACGAGAGGAAGGAGGCAGAGGAAATAGGTGTGATCTGGGAGACTGATGCAGAGGATGAATTCGACCACTCGAACAGTGAGTCCATGCTGGAGACGAAGGATCCGCAACATTGGCTCATGAAGATGGACGAGATCATGCCCGAACTCCCAGGTTGGTCACCACCAAATACTGTCGGTGTGGCTAATTATGGACGGAGCCTGTAATGTGAATAGTCTCGCCACACAATGCATTGCTTAAACTCAAATGTCATCGAGAATCGCGTTGCTAAAGCCTCCTATACCTCGCTTGGCTCGTCCTTCTCATGAATCTACAATGTTGAAGTACACTTCATTCTTTTCTGATTCATGACAGTGTCCTGCCTCAGACCCGACTGGGCCAGTCACAGCTCCGCGCCAAAAGCGCAGCCAGCTTCTCCAGGAACTGCTTGTCCACCTCATCGAAGCCATTCACCTCGGCGCAGTCAACGTCAATGATAGCAACCACCGAGCCAGCTCTCGCATCACCTTCCACCACAATGGGAACAACAATCTCGCTCTTGCTGTCTCCGTCACAGGCGATATGTCCGGGAAACTGCTCGACGTCCGGGACAAGCTGGGTTTCTGCTGCCGCAGCTGCGGCACCGCACACTCCACGCCCGAACGCGATCGTCTGACAGGCTACCTTCCCTTGGAAGGGACCTAGGATGAGAGAGGGTGATGAGGGTGATGAGAGCAGATCAAGCGTGTAGAAACCTAATCAGTGTGAGCAATGCGGGATGATGACGTGAGCTCATGATTGCGAAGCAACATACCCGCCCAGTTTACCTGTTTACTGGGGGTCGGCATCGACTTGAATGCGTGCCATAGTAGAGATGCGGCATTGGATAGATTACTGGGGGCTTCAGTCAGGGGTAGAAGAGTTAGGAGAAAACTACCGAGAGACTCACGCGACCTACACAATCAAGGGGTTGTCAGACAAGCTCGTGCTTTAATAATTCGACTATTTGATAGGAAACATACCCAATTCCTCTGACCGTCGAAAAGAGCCTCGGCCTGCTCTAGCACTTGCGTGTAAGCATCCGGCTTGGAGACATTGTCCGCGAAATTGGATGCGTCTGCGTGCACCTGTGAGATGTGAGCTTGCATCCCCCTACAGCAGTTTCCCAAGCAAGAGGGCCTTTGAAAGTCTCACCATTTCTTAGGATTAGAGAACTGCTTAATTAAGTTTCATCAGTCACTTTCAGCAACTCTTAGGCGGGCTCAAGAGGTTCAATACGTCTTTCAGATATTCATTGATAACTTTGGTACGGGAAGTATGGCGGGTTTTACAGGGCTCCAATTTTGCGATCACGTCTTACACTTGTCAAGTTTTAGCGTACAAGCTATCGTCCCGAAGGTGGCGCCGCTTATGGCATCACCACAACACGCTGCGGAGAAGAGCAGTCACTACCAGTTAACAGGCACTTAAGAAAAGGCTTCCAATTCCAGTATCGACAAATATTGGTATTGGCAATCAGAACGGCGCGCAATGATTCATAGTGGAGTGTCTGTGGCTGGTGACATGGTAGAGCTCGCAGCACTCAGCTAAAGTTAGCTCACAGCGCCCCGAATCGCTGTTCCTGCGCAGCGCATTCCAAGCACCCGGAAGCGGCACAACGAGATGGGTCGCCCAGATCCGTCCAAGCCATGTCTTGGGCACTCTTCACAAGTCTACAACCAGAAATAGAACGGAATCAGATGTGTCACTGCACTTGAGCGTCATCGCTGCAGCATGCTGCCATTTCAACAAGCTTCGAGGTATCAGTTATCGCAAGAATGCGACATGTGAATTGGATGAAGTAGGCCGGTAGGTACCTAGATCAGGTATATGCGGAATAATGATACAGTATGATCTTGTTGGTCTTGGCTTGCGCCGTCAAGTGTGTGTCCAGAGAACCAACCCACGCCAAATGCACGACAGCACCGGAAATAAGGACTCGACATTTACAGCTTGGCCTTGGTCTGCGCTTTCTTGAGGATGGGGTCCAGCTTGGTCGCCTTCATGACGTCGCCCTTGATCTTAAGCTTGCCAGACATGAATAACCGCTGGGCATTGGCCTTGCCGACGACGAGGTTGCCAAAGTCGGAGTCTGATAGTGAGAGGGTGACTGTAATGCGCCAGCAATGTTAGTCCAGCCACTCGTAAAGACCACGCAATTGTAGTATGGAGGAAGGCGCACCATTGGCCTTCTCGGGCAGTCCCTTGCTGACCTGGCCCTTCTCCTTGAGGTCGATGTGCCAGCTCTCGGTCTCGCCGGCGGAGTTCTTGAGGGTGAATGCGAAGACGGCGTTGCCCTGCTTGATGGCGTCCTTCTTGTCCGCCTCGCTGGCGTTCAGAGCGTCATTGATGGCATCGAAGGCCGCGGAAGACGGGAACTTGTCTGCATGTGCCGAAGGATCGATGTCAGCAAAGCTTGAACGGAACTGGTGTATTGGCCGAGCTTACCGTTCTGGAGAGACATGATTGGAACGTCGAGACTAGTCTAGAAAGCTGGGAGAAGCCGATAAGAATATAGAGATAGAAGACAACAAATTTAGAGCGCGGGAGAACTGGAGGCGATTGTTATATGTCACGGTGTACTTATTGCGATGAAGCGGAGAGGATGAACGGGGACGGAGACAAAGTTAAGTACGGTAGCAGCCGCCCGCTCGCTCGCTGGTGCTTCGGCCGGGCCTATGACCGCATGCATCATCATGTGAAGATGCCTCGGCAGCCATGTGCACGGGCGCACGCACCTAATCAATCAGCTTTCACCTGCTTTTACTGTGTACTGTACATACTAAACTAATACCCCACAATAGGCTTTAAAGCTCCCGTTGCCTACTCCGCATCGCGCAATCTTTACTGCTTTGGTAACTCCGTTCACTGGCACAATCCTCCGCCATATGGTATCCTTCGGCGTCGCGTGTCAACAGCTTAATGGCACTTCAAATTAAATATCCCGAATCTGTTGAGGAACTATCTTCTAATACGGCTTAGTTGACTCAATCCTCAAAAGTGAAGTGTCTCTTTGCTGTTCAAAGACGATCTGGTTTGAATATGTTGGAGTTCGGCTTCAACTCTTTGCCTTCTTTCAATACGCCTTAGTATGCTGAACACTCGCATCTTTACACATAAAAAGGAATGCAAGCCAGCCCTCGCCATCCCAGCCATCATTATTAGCCCATCAGATCGTCATGCCCGTGAATGCCTTGCCCTGAAATGCCTCCCTATGCGTACGTTCTAGGAAACCATCCATATACCTTGAGTACCGACATGTACCAATACCCGGTGCCACACTAGATCAGATCAGATCACAAAAGGAATAACAATGCCGGCGGCCAGCGAGCACCACAACAGCGCTGCTCCTCGTCCCCATCTCACCGATTGCCAGACCGCCGGCGCGCCGTCCTATTGGGCCTCCGGCACTCCCGAGTCGCGCAGGTACGCCGAGACCACGGCGCCCCAGCTCCCGGGGTTGTTTTCCTGCGCCGTGAGCGCCACTGTGCCGCCCGTCGTGTCGTACACCAAGTTCGTTGTGCTCTTACTGCTCAGCGTGTACCAAAACGTCGAGTTGGCACCCTCGACCAAAGCCATGTTCAGCTGGCAGACGCCGCCCGTGTTGTCACAGTTGGCGTCTTGCCATTTGTTGTCGTTCATCTTGTTGAAGAATACCCACAGCGCCGAGCCGTGGATCACAATGTTGTTGCTGTCTGCCATGTGATGTGCCCATGCACGGTAGCAGCGGTCATTATCGGATGCGCCTTGCTGCGCACAATTACTAAAGTCCGGATCCCCAAAGGCTGCATCTGCGGTCCACGGGGCAGGTGCGCGCTGTGGTGTACCTTCACCTTGCCAATAGGGGTTCTCCGTTTGCTGCAGGCCGATGTAGACGTTAGATGCCTTGTTGAGCGAATATTGGTAGATAACGCAGTGCTCGAAGCTGGTTCCAACGAACCAAGTTGGTTTGGTAGACTCTATCAATGCACCTCGTCCGACAGCAATGTTCTGCGCCGCAGTGTTGGGGTCGAGCCCGTGATCGGCAACCCAACCCCAAACATCTTCGAAGTAAGCGGAGGCAGAGTCGGTGACGTGAAGAAGAGCAAACGCTGCCTTGCAGCCGCTTGGATCAGCATCACCACAGTCTGTGCTGGTGGAAGAGTCGATGGAGCCTCCTACGCGGATGACACAGTTCCAGAAGCCGACATCGCCTGGTTGAGCGCCAGCCATGTTAACTTGTACAACGATAGCGCCTGGCAGGATGTCTTTGACGGAGAAGAGAATGTCCGTGAACTGCGCCACGCCTGTCTCCCCCTTCTCGCCGACCTTGACCACAGGTTGCGGATCATCTGCGTTCGAAAAAAGGTCACCACTGCCTGAGATGACACTATGTGCCTCGCCTACGATGTGAGATCCAGCTGGCACATAGATCGTCTCGCTAGTTTTGTAGATTCCCTGTGGGAAGAAGAGGATTTTGCATCCCGCATATTTCTTGAGTAGAGCATTGATGGCTGGGCCGTCATCGTGGTCATTGTCTCCGTAGACATTGAACTCAGGATCTCCTTTAATGCTGACGAATTGATCAAGTTCATACTTCTCGAACTGAGGCATCTGAACGGTTGCATACTTCTCTCCCGACTGTACAGCGGCGGGTCGGTTGATGGGATAAGTCTTGCCAGACTGATAATTCTGTGGGCTTTCATTGCCCATTACCCAGGTCTGTCCAACGGGGACAGATCCGGCGAGTAGGGTAGAGCCATCAGAGGACAGTACTGCTTTCGTGCCATCATCAGCAACCTGGAAGTTGTCAATCGTCAGGCCACCGTTTCCATTGCCGCTCACGTAGGCGTTGACGCCGGCATTGCAAGTAGAGATCGATGAGTCGACCAGCGAGATGGCACCAGCAGCTCCGTCACGGCCCATATCAATGCCGTAATTGCAATTCTGGAAAGTGATCCCCTGGAATGTTGCAACAAAAACGCTCTTGATGTAAATGCCAACGTTGCACGCGTTGAAGGACAGATTCTTGAAAATGTATTGTTGGTTGCTTAATTCAATGCCCTTAGCACCGCCCTCAAAAGTCTGCGAAAGGACTGTTAACAGTTGTTCAAAACTATATTCAGGGGGTAAGCTTGGCTCACAGAGTCCGAGATTATGATGCCACTGCCACCACTGTTCATCGAGACACCGATATGTTTAGAGCTGTTGGGCATCTTGATGTGCACGTTGCGCAAGTCGCAACCTTGCGACACACTCCAGTCCATGGCGTGCGCCTCGGTGTTGACATCAATAGCCGTAGTGTCGATGTTGATATTGCGGACTGTCATATAGAAGTTCTTGGTCGCTGAGCCATCCCCTTGATGCGAGTCGTAACCATTGATGACGGGATTTTCGCCGAGCGACGCGTCTGCCACCAGTGTGGGAGGCTTCAGGGCATCTCCGACCAGGAATGTACTGACGAGCATTTGGATCGATGAGCTGATCCGGTACGTGCCCGGTTCAACGTAAATGTACGCTGGCCGGGTCGTGACTGTGTTGCCAGTTCGGCTCCAAGCTACAAATCCCGTGTTAGACGGTTATCAGGGCAAAGATCTGGTATATCAGGTAAACACTTACCTTCAATAGCAAAGTTGAAGGCGTCCGAAGAGTCGTTCTTTCCCGTCGGGTCTGCGCCATACTGGACGGCGGTTCGGTAGTATTGAAATGTATCATCGGAACTGTACGGCGTTGTACCGTTGTGTCCGATTGCTGCACGCCACCATGTACTCGGACTTCCCGGACTCGGACCAGAACATACATCTTGCCGTTCTCTCAAATGACTTTCGAGAGCTTCATCCGATCTCTCAGACTGGTCTGCGTAGGGGAGCGCAGACGCACTCGCGGCCAACACGGCCGCCAGAAACCCTTGAACTCTCATTGTCACTAGTGTTACCGTCTATCAGACAAAGAAAATCCAAAGACCAACCCTTCGGAACACAAAGTCGTGCGAAGGAACAACACGCTCGCCGCCCCTCCCGAAGCGGCCGATCTCATGTTTATGTATCGCAGTGATATGATGATGACTTTGGGGTTTTTTACGAAATTGCGACCAGCAGGGTATGTCAGCTTCGACTTGGAACTCCGGTGTCTTCTGCAGTGTGCGCTTGGCAAGGTGACCTCGCAAGGCCAGCCAATGATGCGCTTCCGCTCTATTGACCTGAGTAATCATGCAATACTGGTTTCGATACAGACCCTGCCCGGTAGTCAGAAGCGGCGGAAGCTAACAGCAGGTCCTATGCTTGCAACGGCCCGATGATAGCATCTTTGCCTAGTACAGTGACCCCCGCCCGGTAGAAGTGCTCTGTCACGGCGGAGTTGTGTAAGTGAAGAGTCGATTTAGTGTTAAGCTCCGAGCGAGAGGGCCTGTTAGTGGTGGATGATAGCTGCTCAGCCACCCCTGACTGTGGGGTCAGGGGCAACGATCGTCCTTAATTACTGCCCTGGTCAGCACTTGTGGTGCTGGTATCATCTGTTTTTAGAACGTGGTGTGTGCTTGCTGCATGTTTAGGCCTTCAACGACGAATTACTTGGCAGTATACTGAACTCCACGGCAGTCGTATCTTAATTTTCTCGCATAGACATAAGATGAGATCCAAAATAATATGTATAAAAAACTTCTCCAGCTGAAGAAGGATTCATGCAATCGAAACGTTCAGGCAGGCGGGGTTGAGAAAGTAAGACGAGGCTCTAGAGTTGACACGCTCGACTGTCGTGGGGGCTATATCCAGCCTCAGAGATCGAGGAGAATTCGAAGTTTTTTTTCACTCATAAAGCTTGCCCGTAAAGGCCGTGATGAATCCTCGGCCATAAAAGTATTGTGGATCAAAGAAAGCTCAGGTTGTTTATGGACTACGAAGCTTTGTACGATATTTTCTATCAACTACGTATCAAACTGATTGAGGTTCACTGCAACCTTGATGTTGTCAAGCTACAAGATAGCATAGTACTAGCCCAGGGCTAAGTTCTTCTGGAGCCTTGAGACTATCGACAGTGAATGAGTTGACAGCGGACTCCCTGTCGCTAATTTAGCGTACTGATTATTATTTTTCACCAGATAATCAGGGGGCACCCGAGCTCCGTACCTCGCATTGAGTTACTATTGGGGACGGAACAACGTTGTGCGAACCCTGTCCGCCAACATCATTGCGTTTCAACAAGCTCTTCCGTTTGCAGCCTTACCCAACACCATCAAGGACGCAATTCATGTGACTAGGAGGCTTGGCGTACGATATATCTGGGTTGATGCCCTGTGCATTGTACAAGATGATCCAGTTGACTGGGAGAGAGAGGCAAAGGCAATGAGCCATGTGTATCAGCATGCAGTCTGCATCATCGCGGCGACAGCCAGTACTGGTGCAAACAGTGGTCTATCCGCTCCAAGGGACTATGAGGCCGATGTTCATGTCCACGAAGTCCACTTTGCGAGACAGCTGCCAACCCTGGAAGAGGAGCTCGAAAGCTCTGAGTGGGATAAGCGAGGATGGATCATGCAGGAGCGTTATCTGTCTCGTCGAATACTGCATTATGATCGCCATCAGGTCTTCTTCGAGTGTTATGCAGGTTGTCTTGACGAGCGCGGAGGGCCCGTTATCGACACTCAAAAGACCGGTGGGAAGCTAAGAGAGGCCTAATTCTACTTTCTAGTCGTGGAACATATCATTGGTACGGAAAGCGTATACAGAAGACTGGGAATCGGTGTGACGAATATTACTCAGATATTTGATAAGAGTATACTCTTCCCAAAGGACAAGGCGATGACAAGAATCACCTTGGTATAATGAAACAGACGTGCAATGGTTTGTTACTTCATTGGAAGAATCGATGGGTAAAATTGAAGGCAGCTTCTGACATTGTTTCGTTATCCGTTGAATATGTGAGTTCATTGATTCGAGAGATGATAGCAACCAGAACTCCAAACCATTCAATTCCACTGAGAGCCATGATATCCTCAAGAATAGGAAAGAATCAGATAAGCATGAATGAACTGGTGGTACCCTCAAACGGCGTGACAGTCCCTCCGAGACTTTTGGCATCCCCAAAGTATCTCAGCCTATAGACACCTTTGTCGTCGTTTATATCAGTCTCCCATGTAATCTCAACTTCGCTAGTAGCTAGCACTTCACTTGTTCGTCGCCATCTGAAAATCAGACTCCAGTCTCTGTCATCTCTGATCACAGTCCACACCTTGCCTTTCGGGCCGATGATGAGCTTCTCAACGGCAGCGTAGGTTCTCTCCAGTCGTAGATTATTGCGGGGATTCGCTCCAACAAAAGTTGCCTGAACAATAGCGCCTCGATTGTATATAGCCTTGACGCCGTCCTTGACATCTCCGAAATTTTTGAAAACAGGTGGAGCATCACGAACTACACCGGTGATAAACGAGAGCGAGCGGTTGCTGTTGTCCGGTGGGAACGACTCAATGTCATGTGGCGGTTGTGCAGAGGCCGATGCAGACAAATATGGAAGAAAAGAAAGCGTAACATTGATGTATGCTGATAAGGTATGAGGTCCGTAGAGTGTTGAAGCTCCCTCATATCGTTGAATGCTTAGAAGAGTCTTAGTGAAGTGATAGATGGGATTGTCAAAGGAGAAACTAACCTGTACTCCTCCTCAGTCGTGATATAATGAGTATAGCTATTTGCTGGGCCACCCAGGACCACTACTGGCGTCAATGCAGGCACCTCTTCTCCAAAGAGTGCGAGTGATTCGCTTCCCACAGCATCTTTCCACCTCCTGCCAGCCATGGTGCTAGCTTCACCCGGACTAACAATGATGACTACCTGACCGACACGGAACACTTGTACATCCACAACGTTAGGCGTCCAATGGTATGGTCTGAACACCTCGCCTACATCTAATAAGATCGGTTTGACACCATGGCATTCTCGTTGGTCATCGGAAGGCGTTTTGAGAAAGCGAGACACGACTTGCCACACTGGAGAAGTATTTGAGGGGTCGCCATCATGTTGAGTGAAATCGAACACACCAGGACCATCTGAGGTTCCGGCCGCAAACGAATATCCCAAGGCGGCCGGGCAGGTCCGCGCCACAGATCCGTTCGGTAGCTGAAAGGTGAAATCGGACATGTTGTGGAATGTGTGAAAGGACTTGACCCACGAGCCTCTAACCGGCTTTGAGTTTGCGTTGAGCTCATCATACAGCTCCTTGGCAGCCACAAACTGGCGTCTGCCAATCTCGAAGCAAGATGCTGCACCGCTGTCGTTCGTTCTAAAGAACGGTCCTCGTGCATGACAATGCTCAGCCTTGCCATTGCTACACGTGCTGTTTTCGAAGCTACACATCTGTCCTGAGCCGTCTTCGCACCATGCCCCCAAGACGTTGGGGCTAGTATCGCCGACATTGGCCTGGGAGAATCCTGCAACAAAACCATCTGCGGCAGACCCTCTTGTGCGCACGCTCTCCTCAAACAAATAAGCAGCCACGCCCTTGTTATCGCCACTGACCAACGTGTTGTTGCCTAGCATCGAAGTGCCATGAGTGGGAAACCACGTGAGCACACCAATGTTCTTGCCGTCAGATGCTCGCTGGAATTTAAGTAGAGTCAAGTCTTTCTCAACTGACCCGTCATCTTCAGCACTGACATTATATTTTGTCCGCTCCTCTTCAGGATTTGCTAGGTATGCAAACAAGCTGCGGTTGATATTGGCATCTTGCACTCGCGTTGAGCCGACGCTGAGATAACCGGGCTGAAGACTTTCGTGAGCCCTTTTGATTGACAGGACTGCACCGTCCACAATAGCTTGATATCCCTGTTTATCAAAGCCTTTGCTTGTGATTTGAGGTAGGAGGTAATTCAGCCAGCCTCCGGGCCCAGAATGTGAGTGTGTCCCTGTGACAGCGATATTGTGGTGGCCATACGCAGAGTAGGATGGGCCAAGCGCCTTTAGACCAGATATAACACCGTACCTCACGGCGGTATCTCCGGATTGCGTGTCCAGCACGAGATAGACGAATCTGTCCTCCGGTTTGTTGACGTCGCCCACGATAAATGCACGCGAGTAAAGTCGTTGACGCAACCCAGTGCCGACCTGCTTCGGGTCCGCATACCCCATGAGGTTTATCTCGACAACTGGCCCTGTGATATCTGCCCTTCCCACACCAATCAGGTACTTGTCTCCTTGGTCAAGCCGTGAGCCATCCTGCTCCCCATCTGGAAACCATGATGAGAAACGAGATGGGAAGACACTCGGGCAAGATATCCGAGCTAACACCAGGATGAAGAACAAGGTGGCGCTGAATAACCACAAGGCTGTCCTTCTTGACAAGCCGATGGGCGATACTTGCTTCAACTCCCCGGTCCTTCCGTGACTTCGCGTGCCTGCGCGAAAGGTGGATTCACCAGCCGAGTTATCACTCTTGGATGGCATGGCTGAAAATCAAAGCAACCGTGACTAATACAAGAGAAGAACCGAATGTGCCGCCAATACTGGCGGGTTTGAATTTAGAATAAGTCCATGTATTGCGCTACAGAAGTTGAGCTATGAGGAGTAGCTGAATATCACAGAGAGAAGCGTGTGGTCTCGTGAACAGCTACGAGCTATACAGGTAGGTGAAGTGCCCCAGGCCCCATGCACTCTTTCGTCATAGTTACCATCCGATAAGCAGGCGTATTCGCTAGCGCGGGCAGTTGGTTGGACCCCGCTGTTGCGCCTCCGTTTTGCAGTTGTGGGTTCAGTGCCTGAATCCATGTAGGTGTTTCAATATGATATATTGCATGCAAGTGAGCACCTAACTTTGCTGTTCGCGAAAACTTCATGGTCCCTTGCATTTGGCTACATTGGCTGTTGCGTTTGTTACCGTTTCGTAATTTCCCTCATCTTTTGTACCTATCTAAAGTATGTAGTGGCGCTTCACAAACCTTCAAGAAGCGCTTCGTCTTCGAATGTATGTGACCTATTTTAGTGTCGTAACAAATTCATAATGCCTCCAGTAGTATTAATTGAAAGTCCATCGGGTTGCATTTATTCTTCAACTTAAGGCAGACTCTGTAGCTTGAGATAATTGGCGTACATGAATGTGTAAATGGGAATATCAGCTGTCTGTACACACGCCCTGGCGTATAACTTCCCCACATTTTCGGGCTTGGAAAGATCTAAATTTCAGATCGAAGCCCGCAAGTTTATTTCCATCCCATCACAACCCACATCAGCACCGACGACGACCACGCTCCGCAACCACCACACGGGAACCGCCTTGGTGAGATAGTTGCTTGAAAGGCCAGGCTACAACTCATCCTCTAGGGGTCTTAGATCCCACAAAATATCCCACCATGCCTCTCATCACAACCATCCACGAGTCACTTCCCTGTAAGCCTCCCTCCTCACCCAGCCAATCTTCTCCCTTCCAGACGACCCAGTCTGCTAACGCCTCACCCAGACGTCGACCCAGAACCAACACCCGCCGAGCGCGCAGCAGCCGAAGCCCTCATAGCCGCGGAACGCGCCGCCGTGCCCGACGACCCGCAGCACGCGCTTCTCCCTCCGCTGGCCGAGCCGGCCTTTACCCCGCTGCTCCAGGCCGAGCTCGACCGCATCGCCAGCAACCCGTCGCAGCCGCCGCCGCTCAAGGCGATCGACCTCAGCCGGTACGAGGCGCCGGACCTCGACCCCTCTACCGCTTCCGCTGCCGAGCTCGAGGCCGCCCTCCGCCAGGCCTACGTCTCGTCGACGTACCTCACCGCCCGGCGGCAGCACCTCGCCCTCCTCGACAGCCTGGGCAAGAACGCCTGGCTCGTCGGCAACTGGCAGCTGGACGCGGAGCTGAAAGCCCTGGAGGCGGAGGTGGCTGCCTCTAAGCGTGAGATTGACCTTGTGACCATTGCGCGCCGCCGACTACAAGACGAGAATGGGGGCGAGATTCGCAGTCTCGAGGAGACGTGGAAGCGAGGCGTCGGGAGGGTGCTCGAGACCGAAGTCGCTGCTGAGAGCGTTAGAAGGGAGGTGCTGGAGGCTAGGAAGATTGCTAGCTAAGCATTTCTCTGACTCAGGTTTAGTCGATGTGCATTTAAGCAAGAGAAGGCTTCCTTGAAACAGTCATGGATAGCGAGTCCAGGGTTTGGAAAGAGATTGCGCTTGGAGTTATGGAGTTTACAGACAAGGGCTTAGGCATTGGGTCATCCAGCGGCGTAGTTATTGTGAGCTTCGCGCAAGGTTAGCAAAGAATAGTAACATAACAAGCAGCAACTGTTGCTGCTCCTTCTTTTCCACAGGTATCTGATCGTTATCACTGGAATGCGTCTTCATAAGAGAGCGAAAGGAATGGTTGAATGATCCTTAACGCCATCATATCCACCACTTTCATGATAGTGGCCGGCATCCTGTCTTAATCCCTATTCAGTAACCCATCGCCGTTCATCCATGCAAGAATAGCCCTGTTTCGAACTGCCGTATGACCGGCTACCTCTTTAGTCTATGCCGCTTGCAGCGGATCCATCTCCTCAACACCAGACTTGACGCCTTCGTACTTGGTCCTCCTCATGATGCTCTCCACTGGGCCAAGTAGTCTCTGGAAGGCTGACTTGCCCAGCGCAGCAACCTTGACTTCAGTTTTGCTAACAACGCTAGCCAAGCGGGGAGCATCGTTCAGTAGAGCGAGTTCACCAAAAAAGTCGCCCCTAGCATAGTGTTTCACGGAATTAGGGTTGCCAGTCTTGTATGCATCGCATTCGCCGCTCTCGAGGAGGAAGAAATCTGTGCCAGGATCGCCCTCGCGAATGATTTCTGTTCCGGGCGGATACTTCTGAGTCTCTAACGCATCGGCAATCTTGGATCGCTCATACGGCGTCAGAGTAGACAGCACAGGAACCTCCTCAAGGAAGCTCTCGTACATACGCCGGCGCGCGAAAGTCGACTCCATAAGAATACGACGGAATGTCAGACGGTCCAAGGCCCATAATGTAGAGTTCGGTTCGGCGGAAATGACTGTGGCGGCGCGAGGTGCGTTATACATCAGAGCCAGCTCGCCGAAGGAGCCGCCGGCCTCAATAGTGCCGACTTTCTGTCCCAGGCCTTCTGATCCAGGCTGCAGCGAGCCAGCGGGATTTACAAAGACGTCGAAGGATCCTTTTTCCACCACGTAGAAGTAGTCACCTGGATCTCCCTGGATAATCACCTGTAACTGAGTCAGCGGCGAGTTGCCGGGTACATCTGTGCTTTGTAGCATGGTGCATGCTGCCTTACTTTGATATCTTTGGCCGGAATGGGCTTTTCCATCAGAGCACCTAGGATTTGTGCGCTTTGTTCTTCGTCAAGATGACTGAAAAGAAAGTTGCCCTCGATTGCGTGCTTCAATCTCTCCAGCTGCTCTTGGCTCTTGGGATGTACGGGAGGTTGCCAATTGTCGTAGGTGTCCGCCACGGGTTTCAGAGATTCAGCAGAGACTGATGTTCGACGGCCAAAGTTATATTGGGCAGGGTAGCCTTCAGGATTGGGTGGGCTTCTGAGTGCAGATGGAGGAGCATCGGTCATGCCGTCACCACCAAATGGACCACGGAACCCCGAGCCAGGCCCAGACTTCACTCCAAAGCTGGGGGTGGTGGGTGATGTTACAGCATCATTCTCTTCCTCCTCGATGACTTTCTGCATGGGATTGGGATCGCTCGAACCGAAGGGGTTGGCATTGGCGCCGAAAGGACTCGTGAAGCCCGACATGGCTGCGTAGGTTGTCTCCGAAGGTTTGAGTTTTCGGGCTGTAGTGTTCGGAAAGAGGACGGAGGCTTGATCGGCGGCTAGCTGGCGAGCGAAGAAGTCCGCACAGAATTCGATGATATCTCGTGGTCTGGAACTAAGTATTTGTTGCCTGAGTTCTTGTATCTGCTTTTGGTAAGCTTCTGGGCTGGACATGGTGCTTTACTGTCGAGCAGCGGTATGAAGGATTGAGAACGATATTCAGATGTATGAATCAAGTGGCATGAGGAGAGCAGCATTCTTACCTTGATCCGGTGAGACTATTTATCCTCTTCGTGCCTCGTTTGACTCTGTATGGCAAACAAACGCTCGGAACTTGCTATACTGCAGCTAAATTGTCAGTTGGAGAAAGTACAGGAGCCTCGAGCAAGCTAGGAAGGCGATGGGATGAAACGAGAGGCGATTGAGACATCCAAGCTACCGGAGTATGAGGAGACTCCCGCCAGAACAAAGGATGGGTGCACAAAACAAAGAGAGAAGATGCTAGGACTTGGGCTGCAAGATGACAAGTGGGTTTGCTGAATGTAATACAGCTGTAGAGTGAAATGCAGGCTGGGAGGTGGGTCCAACGATATGGATGTAGGGGATGTTGATGGCGGTTCAGCCAAATATTGACGGAGGGAAGAATTACATTAGAATCAAGGGTAGGTGTGGACAATGAAGTGAGGAGCGACAATGCGCAACCTGCCTACCTAGGTACGTTGTGGCGGACGTGGGATGGCGGGAGCTCAAAGAAAGAGCATCACCGTGGGGTCCAATTGTCGCGCGCGCGCGGGGTCGAATGGTCGATACGAAACGGCTATGGCTTCAAAGGAGAAGCCCCTCGGTGGATTGCAGGACAGGCAGGTCGGTCAAAGAAATGAGTAATAATATGGAAGAGAAGTTGTGGCAGCTGTCTAGGGATGCCCGGAGCACTGGAGAGGTTCGTTGTTCTAGAAAATGAGAAGAACAATCTGGTGGAGGAGCCGGAGTCGTGGCGAGAAATGACGAGACAGAAATGAGAGGTGACGAGACAGGGGGCGGAGGGGTTGCCGATGCGATAAGGCGAGGCTTGTGGGCCAGACAAGGCAGGGAAGGCTAGCTATAAGGAAGCTATCAAGGGGCAGGGCAGTTGTCAATCGTATGCTCAAGAGAGAAGGTAGACTGGTATGGTGGGCAGGAGAGACGCTGCTGATGATGATGCAGGAAGAGTGGAAAGGTGAAGTGAGGTAGGTAGAGTCAGGTGAAGTGAAGTATGTGAAGTGTGGACGGGGAGGGCGGAACGGGAACTTTAGAAGAGAGCCATAAGGTAGGTAGTGTAGCGTTGAAGCTTCGGGGAAACGAGGTGGGGGAATCTTTGTTTAAGGTAGGCAAGATTGGCGATTAAGGTAGGTACTGTCCTGTACAGTACTCCAGGGACGTCCTCTCCTTTTCCATTACTGTCACCATCGTACCTACTTTCTTGTTCCACCTTCGAGCCTTCCTTTTCAGAGGAAACATTTGCCCGCAGTCACTCTATCAGCTGCTTCCATCTTGCATGCCTCCTTCACCCTGTCTAGAACTTTTTGTATTGCCGTTTCGGTTTCCCTCGCTTTTCCCCTCTGGTGAGACAGAGCGAGAGAGGAGAGGAGAGGAGATGCGATTACCATCGATTACCATATGCTCTCCACCTGCACTAACTGGAGTACACCTGCCCGACGCCAGCCCTGGAGCCCTGCTAGCCTGTCTTATGCTGGAGCGTGGTGCTGTTCGTCAGGCAGGCAGCATGCCAGCCATGCCATGCCATGCTATGCCAGGCCGTAGGGGAGGCGTGCTAGCTGCCCTGTCCAGCCAACCACAGCGCCCTGAGGGCTGATTGCCCCTCCCGTCATCGGCATCTCGAACACTTCTCGAAGCTTTGGAAACGGCGCACGGATCACCTGGTGGTCCAGCCGCCCGCCCAGGCCGCCTGGCAATCTTTCCGTGCTTCTTCCAATCCTCAAAAGCTTCGATGCAGCTCCCTTCGATTTTCCATCCGAACATGCGCTAGGGCCACTGTATCTGAGCACTATATCCTGCAGCCCGCCAATGGCAGCCCACGACCCAGGGCTCCATCACCCCTCCTGGCCGTATCAGCGATGCCGTCCCAAGCCTCTTGAGCTGCCCTCTTTCATCATACCTAGGTATCCAGGGCTGGCGGCGCTGATCCCTCCCCCATCTGTGGGATCCTTTGATCACTGGCGATATGGCAAAACAGCGCAGCGTTGAACCTAACTCGCGCCTACTGCAGCGTAGTATGTAGTGTCTACGCTAGAAGCTGGCGATCCAACTGCTCATGCTTCTAGATGAGGGCAGATCAGAGGCTGCTCCCACTTCTTCTCCTCTCTCGCTACCACAATATTGCAGGAGGTCCCACAGAAGAAAAGAGAAGAACACTTGGAAGAACACCTCAACTGAAACATGGGGTAGATGCGGTAGCTGTTCAAGGCATCTGGCTGGACGCCATGGCGTTTCTTTGCCGTCACTGAGGTGCGCCCTCCTGGTCTGTAGCAAGGTCTACCAGGTCTTGTTATCGCAGGTTGTCTCATTCATCTCGTCCCGGGTCCTTCTGTGTCTCAAAACCGGGTTTTGAAAGAGTAGAAGAGGAGAAGAAGAACACGATGATCGACCCATGGCACTCTCTGTAGGGGCATTTCTGTGGAATACACCGAGCAACTCTGGTGCCAGCTGTGCCAGGCCGACGGCCATTCACCATGCAGCAAAGCCCCGCAAATGATGGGCTGCTCTCAGTAAGCTAGAATTCTGTAGGCATTGTCTCGCCTGAGTCTCTCAAAGGATCGGTGAGTTCTTAAAATGGGTTCCAGATTATCTTTTTCGAGCAAACCGATGCACATAGGAATAAGGTAATTCCATGATCACCTCAATCACTGGAGCTGTAGATGCTGCTAGCTTGCTGCCCCAAGCTCCCTGGAAGCTTACCTAGTGTACCTGTAGTGCAGCCGGGGACTGAGATCGGGTGGTGCACGGGCCATCACCAGCTTCCTGGGAGGTCATGTGAAAGTCCCCGTGATTGTGCCCAAAAATAACAGAGCGTGGCTGAGCTGCCACCAGGCTGTGCCACGCGTAGCATGGCCAGCAACGCTAGGCGCTGACGATTGGCAGGAAAGTTGACGGGCCCCTGGGAAAGTTACATCCCCGTATTCAATGGCCCTGCGACGACATTGAACCGCCATCTCCCTCCCTTCCGACAACGTCAACCTCAGCTATCGCCATCAATCAAGATGGAAGACTCAGAAGTCAGAGCTGATCACCCGGACTCTATCGCCTCGCAAGAGTCCTCCCACAAGTCCAACGACAAGAAGAAGAGCCGCAGACCAGCCAGTGAGTCGCTTCCGGCGTCCCCGAGCCAGAGAGGGCAATCGTCAAAGAGAAACGGCGCAACCTGCCACGTAGGGACAGAAACTGACGAGTATTGAAAAACAACAGACACCGCGTTCCGGCAACAACGCTTGAAGGCATGGCAGTAAGTCAACGGATGCCACAGGAAGGACTATTGTTGGATCACTGACGGAGAGGCAGGCCAATCCTCACACCCAAGACGGTGCTTCCGTTGTTCTTCACGATTGGCATCATCTTCGCGCCGATAGGAGGACTGCTGCTTTATGCGAGCGCCAAAGTACGGTTTACTTCGTTCGGTCCCGATCTGCCGAGTCAACTAACAAGCCTCTCAGGTCCAAGAAATTAGGCTCGATTACACCAACTGCTATGCTGATGCACCGAACAATACCTTCGCTCCGATGAAAAGCTCCGATGTCTCTACTGCATTCAAGACTTCAAACTCCTCTGTTGCCGCGCAATGGTCCAGATCATACTCAAATGTCACATACAACGACGTCGTAATTCCGACAACCAAATGCCATTTGCAATTCCACATCCCAGAGAATATGGGCCCGCCGGTACTCTTCTACTACCACCTGACAAACTTCTACCAGAACCATCGGCGATATGTCAACAGTTTCTACGACAAGCAACTTAAGGGAACCCCAGTCTCATCTGCTGATGTGAGTGGTTCAAGTTGCACGCCTCTGGAGATTGACAAGGACACCAACAAGCCTTACTACCCTTGCGGCTTGATTGCCAACTCATGGTTCAACGACACGTTCACCAGCCCTCTTCTTCTCAGTACACAAAACTCTAATGCGTTCAACGAGACGTACTTCATGAAGAACGACAGTGGCATTGCTTGGGGCTCCGACAAGGACTTATACGGCAATCTCCCAGATGAGACATCTCTGGACTCCATCATGCCTCCACCGAACTGGAGAGTCAAGTACCCAGATGGCTATACCAAGACGAACCCTCCGCCCAGTCTGGCTGATAACGAGGCTTTCATGGTGTGGATGCGGACGGCTGGCTTGCCTTCTTTCAGCAAGCTGTATCAGAGAAATGATACCACGTCCATGAAGGAAGGCTATTACCAGATCGACATTGATCATTGTAAGCTTTCGTTTCTCTACTTGAAGACTACTTCTAATCATTGCCTAGATTTCCCTTCAGACAAGTACAAGGGCACCAAGTCCATCATTATCACGACTCGAACGGTCATGGGCGGCCGAAATCCGTTCCTTGGTATTGCCTACGTCGTTGTAGGAGGCATATGTATCCTCCTCGGCGCCGTTTTCACCGTGACCCATCTCATCAAGCCAAGGTGAGATCATATTCCTAGCTGTGTCGCTAAAAACAAATCTAACCATACTCTAGAAAACTCGGTGACCACACATACCTGTCCTGGAACAATGCTCCAGCTGGCAAGCAACCCGGCGGTCCCTCCGGCGCCGTCGCCACTGGCCGAGATCTTGGCCGACCCGGTGAGGCCTAGAGCGCCCACAAAGAGCTGGGGCTCGACGGCGCCTCTGCGTCCGGCGACATCTCGGCGACCACGCCGCTGATGGTCCAGCGGAGGGAGAGCCAGAGGCTCGCCTCCGCCGGCGGCCGCGATCTGTTTCGCCTGCAGAGCGTCAGCTCCGACGCGACGGGGTCCACGGTCATGAGCGGAGCTCCGGTGACTCCGCACGATTTCCTGTCCCCGCCCTACGCGGGGAGCAGTCAGTGGAGGCAAAGGCTTGCGGCCCGCCGATAGCTGGTCTGGGCCAGCAGACGCCTTGTATGAGTATGATTTCCTACTGCCGTGATTCGTTTAATTTGGGATGCCCTGGGTTTTGTCTTGCCGTTTGGGGAAACTTGCTGTACTGCATCCATCGCTTTTGAGTTGCCGAAGTGGGGTACCGTGGGAGGATGAGACAAAAAGAGACATACCACCCGTCCCAGAGCTCTATCATCGTCATCGCTAGTTAGGGAGTTTTAGGCCAATTTCAATTACTACAAATAGAATGGAGGATCACCAAACGAATTGCTCTGCACTGGACCGGATGTGATATGACGACTTTGGTATTGAAGACTTGGAAAATGGAGCTTATGATACAACAAGAAGAAAATGTCTATGCTATGACTGGATATGTGGTGTTACAGCTCGCCCTAGACTGTGAAGGTGTATCGTGGGCGGCAAATCAGCTTGAATGGTATCCCCGAGTGCTCCTTCAACGCCTCATGACATATGAATGGAATGATCCCACCCATCTCTCCAGATTTTGATTGCGTTAAAAAATGATGTAAATGAAGAACGAAACTTGTCCCGGAACGCCGCCTCAATGGCTGATAATATATGTATGTATGAAATGCTCGGAAGGAGACTGCCCGCAACAGGTTGTAATCTGTATAAGTATCGATGAAAAGATATAAAAGGAGTGAGAGCACGGTAAATTACTGAACGCTCAGAAACAAATCGTCTCCGCGCCGCGTCGGCGTCAGTTTCGGCTGCCACCCCGGCGTCGCGGGCAACGGCACATGGGTGTCATCGACGAGGAACCCGGGCGTGCCCGGCCCCTGCTGCCGCTTCCACTTGGCCGGCGGCGCCTTCTTGCCGTTGCCCTCGCCCATGGCTAGCGCAGCAGCGCGGTCGGCGCCCAGCCTCTTCGCCAGCAACGAGCTCGCGTTCGAGTGAAGACTGACGGACGGCGAGACGACGGACTGCTCGTCTGGGGTGGGCTCGGGCTGCGGTGGCATCATTGGCCTGCTCCAGCCACCATTTCCGCTGCCGCCGCCGGTGGATATGCTCAGGGGCTGGGGCATGGCGCCGTTGTTCTCCTCCTGAGGCATGTTCGGCGAGCCGTTGCGGACCTGGCCTGGATTGCGGTTCGGGAAGGGGTTCAGGCCGGGTCGGCGGACACCGCTGTACGGCTGTTGCTGAGAAGGAAGTCCTTGCTGAGACGGCGGCACAGGAACGTCAGGAACGTCGGTGTTGACCAGGTTCGCGAGACCCAGAGTTGGACTCGGCTGTCCAGCTGGCGTATACTCGTACTTGACAGCTGGTGGGAAAAGCTTTAGGCCAGGGGCGGCCTTGTTACTACCGCTTCGCGGTCGTGGGATCTTGGGATACGTGACAGGTGACGTGCCACCTGAGTGTGGTGACTCTACGACTGGAGACAAGCTTCCCTGCTGGCCATGCGGAGGCTCAGGGAAGGCGCTAAAGTCATCGATGCCATCCATCGCCCCTGAGGTGGATGATGCAATAGTGGTGGCAGAATCGTGAGAGAACATGGTATCAGACCGCTCGCGCCGCTGCGACTTTCGCTGTGCTCGAGAGGTGCTATTGTCACGCATGATCTTGTAGTAGGACTCCGGCTCGGGGAGCGGACGACCTGGTAAGGGGTTCTCCGGCCCGGGTGCGATGGAGTGAGGTAGGCTGTAGTTCGAGTACACACTCGATGAGCGACTCAGCGTAGCCTCATTCCTCTCAGGAGGCACAAGTCTGACCTGTGGCGGTCTTGCTATTAACGCAGCTTGTGCCGGTTGTGCTGGGCCTCCAACCATATTTGAAACTGTCATTGGGTCTTGTGATTTCTCTGCTGCTGTCCTTGCCAAGGGAGTCGGCGCCTCCAGCTCTGCAGCTTGGGACCTCCGGTTGGGGTTGCTCAAAATCCAATTGCCCCATTTGTCGGCGACGTAGTATGTTGTCGCAGACTGGGGATCAGATGGCGGTGGCCGCCATATCTGAGCTCCGCCAGCGCTCATCGGGTCTCCCTCACCGTCCTCTGCAAACTCTGTGACGACACTGTCTCGCCCACCGTTGAACGGCATCCGCTGGACGGCAAGACCTTGATTAGATGGAGCCTGGGCTGGTAGTCTGTTCGCTGATAAGCCTTGTTCCTCATCTGGAGGGATGGTGAGCGTAAGGGTCGGCTTCGGCGGAGTGTCTGGCTTCCTTGGCGACAGTGCAAAGACCGGTGGTGGCAACGGCTGCTGTACTTGCTGCAGCTGTTGAGCTGGTTGCTGCTTGCTAGGCAACGGAAAAGCCGGTAGCCATGACAAGATTCTACTTGACCGCCTTGTCTCAGGCGCTGCCACGCTATTCTCCGCCGAAATTGCAAGCCCAATGGTCTCTGGTCGGACATTGTACTGATTCGCATTGTACTGGTTTGGATATGGCCTGGAATAATCCATTGACTGTGGCTCTTGATACCTCGGCGCCGAAATCTGGGGGATGTAAGGGCTCTGGCCGCTCTTCCTTCGAGGACTCCAGGAGTCTCTGAGCTTAGCAAAGCTGGACTTCTCATCCGGGTATTGCAGTTTCTTCCTATGAGTGCATCTCAGAATGAAGATCAGAACTATCACGAGCAGGATGGCTGCCGCTCCTCCGGCAGCAATGCCTGCTATCTGGCCTGTGCTAAGGGCCGGAGATTGAGAGCCGGTCTTTGCTGCAGCGGCGCTTGAGGTTGATGCTGGACTCGACGTCGAAGTTGCTGTTTCATAAATGAATGACGGGCTGACAGGCGGTGACATCGTGATCTGTGGCGTCGTGTATTCTGCTGTCGAGCTTGTGACGGCTGTGGAGCTCACTTGCGACGTAGACGTCGGATTCGGTACCAAAACCGGTCCTGTGCCTGAGGGGACTATCAAAGTTGCTACAATGGTCGAGTGTGTAAGCGGTGCAGCGTTGGTCTGCCCAATACACATGCCATAAGCATTGGCCACAATTTGTGCTATCATCGAGATGTTAGTCTCAGTGGAGCAGTATCACGGGCGATGACATGCATAGCTCACATCCAACATCCATAGCCGTGCAAGCCCCAATATTGTTCTCCGCAACTATACATTGCACCGCACCCTCGCCAATTGTAAATCCCGACGCGCCTGTATGTGAACAAAGACATTGTAGTGATGGTGTGGTGCCGCAAAGACTAGACGCAAAGTTCGCCTCTAGGAAGGACTCGAAGCAGCCCGACGCACAATCTGGAATGAAACCCGAGATGTCTGTCGAGAGGTTGAACGTCGCCGCCGAGGCGAGTAGGGGTATCGTTGCCCATATTGCGACATGATGTAGCCGGGACCTGACTGCCATCCTATGGTATGACATCTAGAGAGGGTGAGGTCAGTCGCCAATGCCACGACGCTTGAACCCATATGATCTCGTCCACGCCTCAGAACCCTTCCCATTGCTATGCATCCAGTTCAGAGAGTTGCCGATTTCCAGGCAGACTCTCCGCCTGCAAGAAGGAGGCAGCCCAAGCGAAGTACGTGTCGACAACCTTTGCCACCACCTTCTTGGCGACCTTGTGGGGGAAAGATTGAGGCAGGACAATCCAAAAGTCAATCAAGAAACACTAACCTATGAGAAGAGACGAGATATTAAGGGAGATGGCCGGCATCTCAGCATAGTCTAAGATATTCAGAAGCGCCGTAGGAAATGAGACCCGAGAGTGTGGAGTAAAGGGGGAAAAGGAAAGGAGACGCGCGAGAGAGGTCTATCACACAAGGAAACAGAAGCGAAGCAAGGGAAATTAGAAGGAAGAGTAAGAAGAACGTCTCAAGACGACCCAACAGGAGGCCGGAAAGGAAATTGTAGAAGAAAAGAGAAACATTCGAAGTCGAGGCTGAGCCGGACAGACTGACGCCTTTACGTCGACGCGACCAGTTGTCTCGACCGATATGCAGACATGGTATGACGCTCGCCTGCTCACTTGAAATGCAGGCGAGGTTGCTTTGCCCGCATTACGTCTGTTTCTGGATTTACCGCAGACCAGACCTGCTGCTGCGAGACTGTGCCTCGTCCGTAATAGAAGGCTCCAATGCCTGCTCATACCGCCAGCGTGCAGCAAAAGTGTCGCTTTGGGGCAAGCAGCGCTGCGTCATAACCGTCATATTTGGAGCAGCGACGCATCGCGCAACAGGAGCGGCGAGTCGTGAGCAGATCGGTTGCGGTTCTGCGGCTCCTGGTTGGCCGCCATGGCCTATTTCGAGGCTCCCCGACGACTTGCCGGGGGCTTCCTTTCAATCGAATGGGGGCGGTACACTGCACCCTGCTGCGCGGAACCCAATAGTAGCGATAATTTAGTCCACCGAGGGTTGGAGGACATATGCAGGAACCAGCTGGTGCGGGCAAATGAATGGCTGAGATTGGCCTTTATGTCTGCGCGCTTACAAGGCGGTTAAATTTGGGTTGCTCGGCGCCAAAGTTGGCGTTGCCAGTGCTACACTGTCCAGGCCCGGCCAACTTCCGTGCCTCTGACTCCCACAGGGCCAATCGGCGCGCTCTGTCACGGCCTCCTTGGACTCCAAGGGGACCTCCTTCCTACACTTGACGGTTTCCTCTCGTTTCGCCCTACGCGGCGCCCTGAGAGGAGGATGTGATGGCTGTTGCAGGTACAGAGGCTATACTTGCCGACCACTCCAGCACTACAGGCAACACAGAGTATAGTGATGTCAAGCGAGTCGCTCTATCTCAAACCCAATCTCAGTGAAACTCCTGGAAACATGCTTGGAAAATTCCAGGCGAAATGTGAATACATATACTCATTGCCCTCATCACATCAGGGGCTCTTAAGACTCGGGCTATTATGAAGATCCCTGGGGATTCACCAAGGGAGAGCTTCGTCTGATTGTTGACGGTTGGGATGTTGGGACATGAGCAGCGCAAAAAGATGAGACGGAAACACCAACCTGGTCGACAAGTTATGTTAGTATACATACTATTCCCAGGCGAGGCTGAGAATTGTTGGTTCGGCAATAGTGTTTCCGTCCAGTAGAGAACGCCGTCTTCAAGGTCACGAAGGAGGCAACCCGCAGCATATACAGCATATACAGCATAACAACTTTTGTTTATTGGTATCTCGTCCACTCATATCTTCGTAAACGATCTTGTTCCTCCCAAGATCGTCTGCCTTTATGGTGAAACACTAACGAACACATTACCACCCACTCAGCTTGTGAAGCCTTCCTGCTCTGAGATAACCGTCGAGTCTCGAACACCCAACAAGAGCAATGCCAGCAAACGTCTCAATGCAAGAACGCCAACTAATTCTGCCCTTGCTAAGATGCAGGAGCGCTCTCGCCTGGGACGGCACTGGGCACATAGTCGGGCTTGGCACGGCTGGACTTGATAATCTCCTGGACCTTCTTCTCTGTGCGGTCCCAGTCATCTGGGCTGAGCTGCACGAGATCAATGCCATAATGCTGTGCAATCCAAGAGAGTGCTTGGTAACTCTTCCGATCGGATACGAAGCTGATACTAACCCCCACACGACCAAAACGGCCTGTACGACCGATACGGTGTAGGTAAGTCTCCGGGTCCGGCTCGGCGTCTCCAGGGCCCTTCATCGGGATGTCGTAGTTGATGACCATGGACACACTGGACACATCAATGCCACGTGCCAGGACGTTGGTAGTGATGAGAACCTTGCTTCGTCCAGAGCGGAAGTCATCTAGGAGCTGGTCTCGCTGGGCGCCCTCGAAGGCACCGTGTAGAGCTGTGACTTTGTGTCCATCTGCAACCATCTTCTGCTCAATAATAGATGCGCTCTCTCGGGTCTATGGCTGTTAGAACAAAGAACTGCTAGATAAAGAGACCCATTGGCATCTTACCTTGACGAAGATGACAGATGACCCGACAGTCATGAGTCCGTATAATTTCACTAGAATATCATACTTGTCCTCAGACTTGGGGCAATCCATGTACATCTGAGCAATTCCCTTCACTGTGAGCTCCTGCTGACGTAGTTTCATGGCATTCGCATCGGGTGCAAACTTCTCCGCGTATTTGTTGACATGTTCGGGGAAGGTAGCAGAAAATAACAGGATCTGAATTGTCTTCGGGAGCATACTGTTACACGTATTAGCAATACGGCTCAAGTGGAGAACTGATGGGTGCCTTACTTCTTTACTCGAACGCACTGCTCGCCCATTCCTTGCTGGTCCAACATATTGTCGGCCTCGTCAATAACGAGAAGCTTCAACTTGGACACATCGAATTGGCGACGTCGAATAAGATCCATAACCGTTCCCGGGGTGCCACACACGACTGTGCCTCTAACACCAGTCTCTCTGGAGATAGCACCGGGGACTGCAGCCTCAACAATCAATTCCTCGCGGAACTGTCCAATCTGCCTGATGACGCCCTGGATCTGGCGAGCCAGCTCTCGAGTGGGAGCGAGAACCAGAGCCTGTGGCTGGTGTGGGGTGCTGTAGTCGATGCGGGAGAGCACGGTGATGACGAAGGCGGCAGTCTTGCCGGTACCTGACTGCGACTGTGCGATCATGTTGCGGGGAGGGTCGGCGAGTAGCAGAGGCAGTGCTTTCTCCTGTACCTTGGACGGCTTCTTGAAATTCATGGCAAGGAGACCCTGCAGGATGCTATCGTGGCTGTGGCCCAAAGATTGTCAGCTCATGCTTTCACTGCAGACAGCATTGTGATACTACGTACAGACCGAGCTGCTCGAAGGTGGCAGCAGAGTAGAGGGGGCTATTGGTATCATTCTGAAGCTCGCTCAGCTTCACCTCAACTTCGTAGGTGGACTCATTGAGTCCAGTCTCAGGCTCAGGTGGTGCCAACGAGGCATCAGCAGCGCTATCCTCAGGCTTCGTGATTCGGCTAGCGAGGTCCGCCATGGTGGATTGGTAGGCGGTTCTAGAGAAGGGCTTGTATGTGCGAAGGGCAGACGTCTGGACAGGATCAGACGCAAAGTTGAAGCGTAGCGACGGTGAGGTATGCCGACAGCACGGAGGAGGGATGAGACCGGTGAGAGCTTTGCGCCAGGCCTTCTAACAAAGCAGCACAGAGACGTGGTGGTTCTGCTGGAGATCTTGAGCGATCAAGGCCCGTGGAGCTACCAGAATATTCTACCGAACGGAAGATATACAATGGGAGCCGGAATCAGGTAGATGCGTGCCGAGTCCTGGCGACTTTCTTTGAGGACGGGAAAGAAAGGAAGCTTCCTCTGAACTTTATGATGGGGAGCTCTGCTTCAAAGCACGCCGCAAGCCAAAGGTGCCCTAGGTGATGGTGTATGGTGGGGCTCGAGGCGCCAGTCGATGGCGGGGTGTTTTGCACCTGAGAAGTGAGGCAACAGCTTAGCTAAGGTAAAGCATCAACCTCCCGTTTACTTAAGAAGGTGATAGGCACCAATCTACACTGAAGAATGTGCTGGTCCAGTGAGGGGTCTGGGGCACTGAGCTGCGTGTGGCTTACACTTACAGTGGGCTTTCTTACTGTCCCATCCCGCCGGATAGTCGGGAACATCCTTGGAACACCCAATTGCGGCGATGACGAGGCAGAGAGGCTGAATCCATAACTTTACTCCCCTTGAGCATTGATTACTAGCACACCTTCTTCAACTGCCTCTGACTTGTGCTTCTGCTGTGCAACGTCTCTGCCCATATGTCCTTCCAAATATCCACATAATTAGTCACCCTTTCAACGTCCTGACTTGTGGCGCATCTTAGAAAGAAGACGATCAGGAACATCTTCTTGACTACTACGGAGTACGCTGGCTAGCTATCTTAGCTAGCTTCGCATTTAGCCACACATCCATCTTGCTAGGCCATTGGATTGGAGGGGTTACCGGCCACCACCACCACCGCCGCCGTCCAACACACCCACCATCTTCTGCTCGCCGTCTCGGTCCATTATTCCCCCTCTGGCGCATTCACAGGCGACGACAGGCCTCATGGCTTTTCTATAATTCATCTTTAGAGATCACAGTCCTTCTTTGCGTCTTTCTTGCATGGTTTCTCGCCCGAGGCACAGCATATACTGGCAGAAATGGCTGAGGTGGAGGCACTGCCGACTTTCGGCTCCGAATTGAAGGTACGCAGCTTTCTCCATAGTCCCTCTGTGCGCACCATGTTACAATCGTCCCCTGCTGACGGACATCTCTTAGGATGGCTTTAAACCCGCCAATGCCTGGGTGGCAAACGGGATAACATGGCTCGACGACATACAGTCCTTCTACCGAGAGCGGAGCGCCATCGAGAAGGAGTACGCTGCCAAGCTCAATGCCCTCGCGGGCAAGTACTTTGAGAAGAAGTCAAAGAAGTCCTCGAGCCTGTCTGTCGGTGATACACCAACTATGACGCCCGGCTCGCTCGAGAGGTGAGAGGCCCCATCACCACGAAGAGCGCAAGCATACTTCCCCGACGTTGTCAGCTGACAGTTTAATGCTCAGTGCTTCCTTGACGACCTGGACCATGCAGATTACCACCCTCGAGTCACGGGCAAAAGAACACGATCGCTACGGTAACGAGATAGTCAGCAAGGTTGCCGAACCCCTCAAAGTCATCGGCACACGATTTGAAGAGCTCCGGAAACGCCATGCGGACTATGCGGAGAAGCTGGAAAAGGAGAGGGAGTCATCATACGCCGAGCTGCGGAAGATCAAGACCAAGTACGACACCGTGTGTCAGGAAGTGGAAAGCAAACGCAAAAAGTCCGAGTCCTCGTTTGACAAGGCCAAAGCACAGAATGCGTACCAGCAACAGATCGTCGAGATGAATAACGTCAAGAACACCTACCTGATAGCAATCAACGTCACCAACAAGCAGAAGGAAAGGTACTACAATGAATACGTCCCAGAGTTGCTCGACAGTCTACAGGACCTCTCCGAGTTCCGCACACTAAAGCTCAACGGTCTGTGGTCTTTGGCCACTTCGCTCGAAGCTACTATGCTCCAGCAAAGCAGCGCTCTTATAGAACACCAGTCTCAAGAAATTACACGCAATCAGCCTCACTTCGACTCTATGATGTATATACGGCACAACATGGGAGGTTTCAACGAGCCGCCAGACAAGATTTTCGAACCCAGCCCGGTATGGCACGACGACGACTCGATGATTGTGGACGAGGCGGCTAAGGTCTTCCTACGCAATGTGTTGAACAAGTCCAAGGGCCAACTCGGGGACCTACGGCGGGAAGTGGACAAGAAGAGGAGGGAAGTCGAGGCAGTCAAGAGGGTCAAGCAGAAAGTCCGAGATGGCACGGAGAAGCGCGACGAGGTCTTCGTGGTCAGCCAGATCTTCGCCCTGCAAGAAGACCTGCACCAGGTCGACCGGAAGAGGCTCACAGCGGAAGTCGAGACGTCGACCATCACTTCCGCGGTGGGAGATGTAACCCTCGGCGCAAAGAATCACAATTTTAAATCGCAGACATTCAAGATCCCCACAAACTGCGACCTCTGTGGAGAAAGGATATGGGGTCTCTCGGCCAAGGGGTTCGACTGCCGAGACTGCGGCTACACATGCCACAGCAAGTGCGAGATGAAGGTGCCGCCGGAGTGTCCGGGCGAGCAGAGCAAGGAGGATCGGAAGAAGCTGAAGCAGGAGCGGCAAGACTCCGCGAACAAAACGTTGAAGCCGAACTCAGCGGGCGGCGCGAACCATTCAGCCGCGGAGCTTCCTGCGCTGAGCAGATCGAACACGATGAACTCGCTGAGCTCAGGCTACGCGGCTAGCGCTCACAGGTCTATCTCAGGGCCGAGGTCACCGGCAGAAGAGGCACCTCCGGAGCCTGCGAGTGCTCGGCCGACTCCGGCTAGCACAGCCCGCAAGAATCGCATGATAGCACCACCGCCCGCGGCATACATCAGTGAGCTGCCAGGCAGCACACCGAATGGCTCTGGGGAGAAAGCCGGCGAGCAGACGGGCAAGATGCTGTATGCATTCGAGGCAAATGGTGACGGGGAGCTTACCGTGGCAGATGGCCGTGAAATTGTTATTCTCGAGCCAGATAGTAGGTTCAATATCGTCTTTCGGTATGACAATACAGTTCACTAACAAGGTCTACAGCTGGTTCTGGTTGGATTAAGGTCCGGGCAGGCTACAAGGAAGGTCTGGTTCCAGCAAGCTACGTCGAGCTGGGCCCGGCGCCCGCGATCGCAGCGCAGCACACGGGACAGTCAGCGCGGCCGGATTCCACTTACTCGAACAGCGGGTCGTCGATCGGCACGGCTGCCCCGGCGAAGAAGAAAGGCCCGGCCGTCGCGCCGCGGCGCGGAGCGAAGAAGCTCAAGTACGTCGAAGCGCTGTACGAGTACACGGCGCAGAGCGACGCCGAGCACAGCATGGTGGAGGGCGAGCGGTTCGTCCTGATCAAGGAGGACCCCGGCGACGGGTGGGCGGAGGTCGAGAAGGGTGGCGTCACCAAGAGCGTGCCGGCGAGTTACGTCCAGGTAGTTTAGAAAGACGTGCGAGGACAGGGGCGTTTGTCTTCAGATCTTCAGAGACAGTCTGCTAGTCTGCTGCTCTATGTCGGTGTGACAGTATAGCTCTGAGGTTGTGGTGTGGTCACCCAAAAAAGGGGGGTATGTCTTTTTGAATGAGCCTTGCATTGGCGGATGGGAATTCATGGGCGGGCTGGCAGGCATTTGCATACTTACATTATCATCAACGAAAATCAGTCACGTAGATATACATCACTTTTCCATGAGGCATCCGTGACATGGACTTGATATGCAAAACATTTCTATTATTAGTGTGATCGTAGGTCTTTGACAGGTTGTGGCTGCATGTAGTCAGGTGCAGCTGCACTACTATTAGAAAGTTGGCCACAGGCTTTCCGTGGCCGAGAGGCTCCCGTTGGCTAGGCTAGAGGGCCGGAGGCGGATGCACGCCACTTTAACCTACCTACAGTTTGCTCTCCGGAGCTGGTTCCCTCTCCCCCTTCCTCATTGTTCAGGGTCCCGGTGCCATTGGAGATGCTGGCGAAACTTGACTAGACTAGTATGCAGTCCGTTCGTCATCAAGCAGCGCGACTCGGCGGCGAACAATATGCATGCTAAGTACCTGAAGGAGCCACCGCGCGATGCGACTCGGTACCATTCCGCGAAGAGGCGTGGGATGCTGGTATGCTACCTTATAGTTGAAGTATAGCATTGAGAACCGGTTTACCCAGAGCCTCAAACGGCGCGATCTGATTCGGCCAGGTCGACAGGTGCCCTGAAACGGAGCGCGGACATGCAGTCAGCCACTATGAGCCCGCCAGCCAGCCAGCGCACACACCAAGCAATGCCGCAAAAGATGAGTACCGGTACGGATTAGATTAGACAGAGTGCACACAGTTTCATGCCGTTCAAAACGATCCACCGCCAATCGTTGGATCGTGCGCGTCTGAGATCGGCGGCGGTGCTGAGCTTCTGAATTTCTGAAACCGCTCGTGTCCGTCGCGCGTGGGCCACCGTGGCACCGTCACCGTCATGGTGGACGGTTGAGGTGGACTGAGACCCGGCCAAGGGAGGCTGTGCTCTGCCTCCTAACCTCGCTAATTAGTAACCCACAGAAAATTTCAAGTGTGCCGAAACACCTGCAGGATACATTTGCACTCGCTGGAGGCTGGAGCAATGGTGGACTCGTTGGTGGGCTGGCTGGTGGACTGGTGGTGGGTTGCAGAGTCTTTTTAGGGGCGTTTTGGACCGTGAAGATCGGTGGGCCAGCCGGCGCGACTCCCAGCGTTATTAACGTTAGTGTGCTGTACATCTTTTTGAGTTTGTAACGCCCGCTGCGCCGTTCCACATTGTCTCCAGTGCATGTACCGACGTCATTGGGGATAACGTTAAGAATAGGGGGTTGGAAGAGACCGTTCAAGAAGTCGACAATGGCAATCACCGCCCATCACTGCGAGGATTAACGTTAAGGGGATACCGGTACTATGCAGTGAGCATGCCTTTGATATGCACCCACTGTCAGCTGTGTGCCAACCTCCAATTTACCCGCCCCGATTTTACGGTTGTTGGTCCCTGGGTGACAGATAGACGAGAGCAGACAATGTCGAGTAAGTTATGCTGTGCTTGACATAGACACATACTAAATACTTCGATGCAATGGCCGCGCAACAGATGGAGAGCCAGCAATTTAACAGCGACGAGGAGACACTTGCACTGTAGCAGCGTATCATGCCTACCTACTGCGTAGTATATCTGCATGTACAGTACGGCTTAGAAGATATCATATACCGCACATAGTATGCCCAGCCAACCTGCGGTTACCTGCCAGCCAGCCAAGCGGACAGGGTGAGACTGGCACAGCAGATTGGCTGGAGGTTGATCAGGGCAGCATGCAATTCCAATGTCGGATTCAGGGATGAGCGAGATGGCGAGTGACATGCGATTGCCAGCGAGTGCCACGCGTGGGGTCAGGTACCCCGTAAGTTAACGTTAAGGTAAGTTACTATGCAGTAGAGCACATCTCACACGGGCACACTCCACACCACCAGCGCCAAACACGAATAGGGGGCTCCACCTCCATTTCCAAGGAAGGTCCAAGGTCCAAGGTCCCGTCCTCCGACACGGTCAATCAGGGTCACTTCAAGGTACTTGCAAATCCCGCACAATGTGGTAGCGAGATCTTGTACCTCGTGCCCATCTTTTCAAGGTTTCCTTGCTTGTGCCTGTCCATCTCTCCCTCTCCCGCGTTTCCAAGTCTTCCTCCTCCTTTCAGTCGTTCATCTTCATCTTGTTCCCTTTCCTCTCCCTTCCTACTTCTCTCACTCTCTCTCAATCGCTACCTCTTTTACTCCTTCATACCATCGTGACATCCGCCAACTCACTCGTTCTTGTTGGCGTTTTAATTCCATTGTAATTCTTGTTACTTCATAACGCTCTCTCGACACACCCATTTTTCCCCCTTCGAAACCACCGTTTGGCTCCCTCGCTCGCTCAGGGACGCGCTTTTCTCGTGACAATCACCTCCGACCATCAATTTACATCTTAGAAGAGCCATTGAGAGTATAGCAAGATGAAGTCCTTCGCAATTGCATCCGCCCTGGCTGCGGTTGCCCTCGCCAACCCTACCAAGACCACCCCAGAGAAGGCCAGACGTGCCGACTCCATGCCCACCATCACAGCTTCTGGAAATGGTATGGCCCCGGCAAAGCGACCCCTCTTCTCTACCCTCACTAACACGCGACTACAGCATTCTGGGCGGACAAGACCAGATTCTATGTGCGAGGCATTGACTACCAGCCCGGTGGCTCCTCCGGCGAGACCGACCCCCTCGCCGACGAAGACACCTGCAAGCGAGACATTGCCAAGTTCAAGGAGTTGGGCGTCAACACCATCCGTGTCTACATGACCGACAACTCGGTCAGCCACGACACCTGCATGGGCCTGCTGGCCGACGCCGGCATCTATGTCATCCTCGACGCCAACAACCCCAAGTACTCCATCAACCGTGACAACCCAGCCCCGTCCTACAATGACGTCTACCTGCAGAGCGTCTTCGCGACCATTGACGAGTTCATCAAGTACGACAACACCATGGCCTTCTTCTCCGGAAACGAGGTCATCAACGACAAGGCCAACACCACCCTGTCTGCCAAGTACGTCAAGGCCGTCACCCGTGACATGCGCCAGTACATCCGCGAACGTGGCTACCGTTCCGTCCCCGTTGGCTACTCTGCCGCCGATGTTGCTCAGAACCGCATGCAGCTTGCTCAGTACATGAACTGCGGTACCGAGGACGAGCGCAGTGATTTCTTCGCCTTCGTAAGTGATTGACGATGAAATGGGCAGTCTTGGCTAGAAAAATGCTAATTGTCTTGCAGAACGACTACTCTTGGTGCAACACCAACTTCGTGCAGTCTGGATGGGACGTCAAGGTCAAGAACTTCACTGGATACGGCATTCCCCTCTTCATCTCCGAGTACGGCTGCACGACCAACGGCCGTGACTTCGGCGAGGTGGAGGCCCTCATGAGCGACGACATGACCCCCGTCTACTCTGGCGGTCTGGTTTACGAGTACTCCATTGAGGGCAACGGCTTCGGTATGGTCGAGATCAGCGGCAACTCCGTCACCACCGAGAAGGACTTCGACAACTACAAGTCCGCTCTGTCCAAGTACCCTACCCCTACCGGCGACGGTGGTTTCACCTCGACCACCAACTCCGTCTCCTGCCCCACCAAGGACTCCGACTGGCTCGTCTCTGACACCCTGCTGCCCGCCATCCCTACTGCTGCGCTGAAGTACATGACCGAGGGTGCCGGAACCGGCCCCGGTCTGAAGGGCGATGGCTCCCAGAACGCAGGCGGCACCAGCACCGGCGACGCCGAGCCTGGCTCCGGATCTGCCACTGCCACCGGCTCAAGCAGCAGCGAGAACGCCGCTGGCGGCCCTGCTCCCCCCGTCGACAAGGCTGCCTTCGCCGTGACCGGCCTCGTCGTGCTCTTCACCCTCTTCGGCACCATGCTGCTGTAATTTACGAGTGAAGATGATGTATGAGGTGGTTTCTCCTGAAAAGGGGCACCACACCCTTTGTACAAAGCGTCATCATGCGAAATATCGAATCTACCACAATCAGATCTCTCCCAACTGGCGCCAAGGTTTGAGATATTTAGGGAAATGAGAAGATATCTATTTCATGGGAAATCTTATTCTCTGCAGACAGTCCTTCCTTTCCTGGGAAAAAATGGAAAACGGACAAACATGCACGGCTAATCTTTTCATGTAACACGGGATATCATATCATAACATTTTGGTTTAGGTCTGTAAAGGTTGTCTTGCCACACACCGCTGGGCAAAATGGGAACGACCTATGTTTCTTTAGTTTTTTGGATATGTTTTTTTGAAGAAAAAAGATCTTTTAATTATATCTATCTTCCAAAAGTATGATCGGATCTGATATGATGATGTCGTCATCGTCTTCTTCATTCATGCACACGTTGTGAGACCCAGGACCGGAGCTCGCGATGACTAAGGCGAATCATGTCGTCGACCCCCGCCTCTGTTGTCCGCGACCCCCAATGATTTGATTCTTTGATGTAATGCACCGTTCCCATGTTTGAAAAAAAACGCACCGGGTGGTTCCAAGATGACGTTCTGTCTATCCTGTTCCTCCCCTTGATTTGCTTTGACGCCGATAACATGCGTCCCGGGTTGATTCAGCTGACTGAGAAGAAACATTTGATGCATGCCTTTCCCAATACCAATGTTGATATGCGTATGTGTCGTGAGGGTGTGGAGGTGGTAAGTGGTCGTGAGGTTGCTAGATAGCCAACCCCATTTGTCGTTTTCTCTTTCTCTGAGAATTCTAGACCGTAGTCATAATTTCCACGCGTATGTCATTCATTGTCCCGCTGTCATGCATTTCCTCCCCCATCCCCTGGAATTTATCTTTTCAAAACGTCGAAAAATTCGTGCTATAACGGACCGCCGGGCTTCTGCGCCGTGACGACCGAGACCCAGAAGTAGCCGTGGTTCTTGCGTGACCGCATGGCCTTCTTCATCAGCGTGACGACGCGCAGGACCTCCTCGACTGACCAGCCCAGCACTGTCGTGAACATATATAGAGCGTATCCTGGCGAGATGCAGTGTTAGTCACATTTACCCCCCCGCTTGGCACTCAACACACACAGCTTGACGACTCGACTCGCCAGCGGAAGAGACGGCAGGAAACAAGACGTACCCTCCAGCCCCTCATCCACCGCAACGTGATTGAAGCGGCCGATCTCGCGCTGCTTCTTGTCCTCCATCCAGCCGGTGAGGGGGCACTTGATGCGGTGCTCGTGCACGTTGACGAAGCCGACGTCGCGCATCAGCGGCGGCAGCACGCCGTCGTCGACAATGGTGAAGCTGCAGCCGGTGCGCTCGCCGACGGCCGCGTAGAAGCTGCCCCACTGCGCGAGCACCGACCCCGGCTGCACGGAGCCGTCGTCGCAGCTGACGGCCACGCTGATCTCAAACGACTCCATCCAGCCGCCGGGCCTGAGCGTGCGGAACGCCTGCTGCATGAAGAAGGGCCAGTCCGGCACCGAGCCGAAGAGCTGCCGCGCGTGAATGAAGTCGACCGAGGAGGGCTCCCACTGCGATGTTAGGCTTGCTTCTTCTTCTCGTCTCATATCGTAGACTGGTTTCGGGAGGTAAATGGAAAGGGGGAGATGTGCTGGTGGGTACGTATGCTATAGGAGAGATGCTCACCGTCCAAGGTGTTGTGAAGTCGTCGATCTCGAACTTGCAATTCGGGGGTATCCACACGGGTTGGATGGGTGAGAGATCGGTGCCGGTAACTGATGTTGTTAGCCAGGGGTTCCCAGTAATGCGCGTAAATGTCAAGAGCGTCATTGGCACTGAAAACTGCAGACACACTTCAAGCGGCCCAATATCCGGGCAATAATGTCGCAGCCGGTAATGGAAGACCATACGCAGGAAGTCGCTCCCAGAATACCTGATATGAGGTACATGTCGATTTCAGGAATGGTAGCCATAACCGCAGAGCTTCACATAATAATGGAAATTGTTTCGAGCTTACCTTGCGCAGAAGGATACATCTCTGCAAAGTCACTAGTGGCGTTGTGTCAGTGGGACCGTGACGGCGGCCGGCGGCATATCGACGGGAACCTACATGGCCCAAAGTCCTGTGATCGTATTAGCGCAAGTCCAGTGATATCCTGCATCAAGTCGATCCATGGTAGGCGTGTGTGTATATACATACCTGTCCCAGTTCCTATATCCAGTACTTTCTGCATCCAGACAACAAATAGTCAGCCCAAGCGTCCCAACGGCTGCATGTCTGAGGAGTGATCAGGTGCTCACCTGTACATCATCCGGTATAGGGGCGAGGAAGAGCCTGTCGTCGAGCAACAGGGTGAAGGTGTGGTGTCTGTGCAGATCGTGAGCAACAACTATCTCTCTCCAGCCAGCCGACGATACCAAGAAGGGGACTGGACGGATCGTGGGGATATACGTACGACAAGTCCATGGACTCATTTTGCCGGTCGTCATTGGGACCCCTGGGGCGAGTGTTGAGCATTGGCCACATTCCGCATTGGAGAGAGAGAGATAGGAAAGGAGGTTTGGGGGGAAAAAAGGTCAAGGTAATTACCAGTACTCGGTGCCGTTTCCACGCAGGCTGTGGTAAGTCCTGCCGTGTAGGCTCCTATATTCCAAAACGCTCTCGGACAGCGATATCGTCGCGCTTCTGCTATTCGTCGTTAGATTTTGCCCGGCCCAGCCAAATGCGTGTTGTGCGAAAATTGAGCGGCATTTACACGCGCCGCCGCCGGTGCTGTGCCGATGCTGTGCCGTGCTAGGGGGGAAGCACGCAGCCGGACACGGAGGGCAGGGCGTGTGGAGGGGGAAAAGGGGGGGTGCGTATGCGGGCGGGCGGGCAGGCGGACAGCAGAAAACGGAGTCAAGCAAACACCGGCCAACAGAAAAAAAGCAATGTTTTCAAGCTAATGGAAGGTGACTGCTCACAAATCGTCATCCCCAAGGGCGGAGTCCCGGTCGAGCTCCTCCTCGTCCGAGAACTCGGGCTGGTCGACGGGACCGGCAGGGTGGTTAGTGGCAGCCAGCGGGATGGGAGGGTATGCGGGTATGGCAACAGTTGCCGCGGTCGAGGAAGATGAGGAGGCGGCGGCCGACGACGACGCTGCGCTGCTGCTACTGGCACTGGTGCTTGCGTGTGATTGTGAAGTATCGGGCACAACGGTCATGAACGACGATGTCTCAGACCACGAAGGCGCGGGGGCGAATAGCGGGGTCTGCTGCTGCTGGTGTTGGTGTTGGTGTTGTTGATGTATTTGTTCTTTGGCGGCGGCAACGGGGTCATCGTCTGGAGCCGATGCGTCCGTCATTGTCTGTTCTTATTGCGGTCTCGGATCCCCTTCTTCTGGTATTATTATCGTGGTGACGGCCCACTGGGGGTAAATGGATATTATTATCTGCAAGTCGAGGAGAGCGGACGCCGCCATGGGCCAAGCTCCGGCGTGGCTGTCCTCGATGCCAGATGCCGGATAGATAGACAGACAGACAGACTAATGGTAGACTGGCCGACTGACTGACTGACTGATTAATTGACTGTCTGGTTTGATAGACGGACAAACAGCAGAACAGAAAGTGGCCACCACGGCGAAAACGGGATTATATCAGTTAAGAGAGGCACCAGCAGCAGCACAGAAGCAAGCGACAGACCATAGCAGGACCCGACGATCAAAAGAAGAATGGCCGCGCTGCTGGTACTGGTACTGTCGCTGGTCTGACCTGTCCAGTGCTGTGTGCTATAGGTATGGCTCTCCTTTCCTCTTTTTGTGTTCCCACAGCCTAACGAGACCGGCCGGTCGATCGATCCTCCACAACGTCCGAATCTACTACCTGCCTGGCTGATTATGATGAAGGGCGGGACGGGAGCTCTTCCCAATCGTCGTCTTGGCCAGTCGTCCGGTCTTGTCTCAAGCCATAACGAACGTTAGTAGCCAACTAGTTCAAGGTCGAAGGAGGCGGCGCCAGCAGAAGAAAAAGAAGCGAAGCCAAAGATTGAGCGAGCCAAAAGGAGCCCAAACGGCCTTGCCTGTGTCTCTCTTTTCTCCAGAGAAGCGGTAACGAGCGGTGGGACAGACAGGGTCTAGGAACCACCAGGGAGGTCGCACACAGACAGTACATGCTCTAGAGTACATCCCATCCATTCATTCATCAATCAATCAATGAATCCGGACGCACGCTACGCACGCACGCTACGCACAGGCAAAACCGCCGACCCCGCTGATGCTGTGCAGAGGAGCAGCGCAGCAGCAGCGCGCAGTATCGTGGTGGAGACTCTCGCCAGTAACTGAGGAGATGCCAAGCTGCAGCCACCTGGCAGGCCGATAGGCTTAATGCATGCCTTGTATGGCCCCTTGTGGTGGGATTTCTCATACGGAGAGAGGGGAGAGGAGGAGGAGGAGGGGATCCATGGGATGGGATGGGGATGGGATATCCACATGTACAGCACCACCAAGCAGGAGCAGTAGCATGCTGCACATGGCCCTGTCCCTGTACTTTGGGCTGCGTTGCCTGCCGGGGAATTCCCACTTACACACCACGCATACACGCAATACTGCACCTTTGTAATGTATACCGTAGTAGTATACTTAGGTAGGTAGTATGATGGTGGAATGGAGGGGGGGGAATGGGTAGATGGACGGATGGCAGAACATCGGGTGCAGAACATAGACTACTTACCTAGCTACATGGTAGTCTATGGGGCACCAGCAGGGCTTGCCTGCAACGGGTGAGGAACTACAACGGCTGCTTCTGCTGCTGTACTATGTAACTGCAACCAGACAGACTGGCCACATTGCAGGAGACCGGCGAGGCAAAGTGGATAGAGCACGGAATAGGAGAGCGGGGCTTTTGGGTGCTGGCCGCAATCCATGGGCTGATAGACGATCCACGACACAACTGCCGCTACCGTGTCAGCAGCTCTGAGGTTGTCTCTGTCTCGGTGTCTAGCCCGTTTCGAGAACTGACATGCTGTTCTCGACGACTGCATGGTGACAAGACCTGACAGATCAAATGGCCGACTGCCCGAACTGGAACTGGAACTGGAACTGGAACTGGAACTGGGGACTGGAACTGGAATTAGAATTGGGAAATGTGACGATGTGATTCGAGGTACAGTGCCGGGGCGGGCTAAGAGGAGCCTGAGCCATCCAGCCGGATATGGAGGTGTGTGTGCCGTGGTCCCTTCGAGGTCGAGGAGGGAAGGGAGAGAAGGGGGAGAACCAACAGCCCAAAGCCCAAAGCCAAGAAGAAGGGCGTCCGCCAGCAGCAGGGCAGACTGGTCAGACAGGATAGGATCCATTCAGGTTCAGGTGCACAGACTTGAGGAGCAGTCACGCATCTGCCCGAGCTTCAAGTTCCTCTACATTCTACAGAGACAAATGTCAAATTTGCCGGACCCAGGTCGTCGGGTCGCCCATTTGTCACTCGCCAGCTCGGTTGCTCGCTCCCACTCCTCTTCCCAAACTCAATTCAAGTCAAAAGCAACCCAATTGAAATGGCTGCTTGTTTGTGCACTGTACCACTCCCATGGATCCCGTGTCGGCTTATTGCTTGGTCGTGCTTCTGTGCTGTGCTGTGCTGTGCTGTGCTCTGGTGGTCCATCCCTCTTCTGGTGGTGGTGTATCTCTGCTTTTTACTACCGTAATTCATTCTCCATCGTATCCGATCTCTTGTCTGGTAAGGTTTCACATTTCACATTTTGTCCCGTCGTAAAACAGGAATTTGCAAATCCACATTTGTCTACAACGGAATTGCCCGCATGTCCCGCCTCGCAGGCAGGGTCGCAGGGTCTGTCGGGATTTGCTACGAGTAATTAGCAAGCCAGAAGGAGTGGTGGAACGAGTCAATCAAGCCCAGCCTGGGTCTGTTTGGGACCTTGGGTATCTATTCAAGGGGGATAAACCTCCGAGGCCAGAGATTGTAGGCCGTCCCCACAGTGGGGACCTCTCTCTATACAAGCTAATCCTGATGGTATCATCAAGGTCAGACCAGCACAACCTGGACGAACATATCCATCCTCCATCGAGCCAGCCATGTATTTTCCACTCACACACACATACAGAGCGAAAAAGACATAACATACACTTCCTTACTTACACCTACCGGTACTCTACAGGAATACTCGGAGCAGAGTAATGTATCCACTGAGACGCGCAAGGACGTAAGACAAGGAGATACCTCCATGTAGGTATGTTGCGAGCTCTGATAAGTCACTGTCGAGACATCTACCGGTATCTATCCACGTTGACGGTGGATTGCCACCCGGCAGATTGTGAGACGGATACTTCAGATTGCTGCGTTGTAACACTGACTCTTTCTGTACCGCAACCCGAGAGAACGGGCCCGCGAGATTGGATTGGGAAAGGGTCGGTGCACAGTAGCAGAATTTTGCGCCTCAGTGCCTACCTACCGGTACTCGAGCTACTCCACGACGATGGCTCCGGTCAGGAAAAGTGGTCACAAGTGAAGTGAGCCATGGTGTAAGCTCCCTTTCCCTCCTGCAAGTCAGAGTCAGAGAGACTGATTCCTGAATATCAAGATGGTAAGGTATCAAACAGTTCTGTCTCCTTGCGGTGTGTCTCCACTCGACTCCCGTCCGCCACCCGCTGACATTTGACACCATCTGACACCTTCGCTGGCCGTCCCGAAAGCCCCGCCGTCGCCCGTTGTCCGTTGCTCGTTACCAGTCAAACGCTCTCCCTTGTCTCTTGTCACGGCCCGTTCTATTCCCATGAGGTGCCGCCTCCTGCAAGCTCTCTAGAGTCTAGCCTCTCCTCCTCCCTCAAGCATCCACGGTATCCTCCTCTGCCTGCGTGGTTCATTCTAGCTAGTCGTGCTAGTGTAGTCAGGTTCGTACGAGCAAGCACTAAAGTTACCTACTGTATAGAACCGATGCAACCACCAGGGTTTTCGCGTATGTAATAGCTGATGAGTCGCGCCGGGTTGGAAGTGGTCCCTTCGGCTTTACTGCTGGCCCGGCTATCTCCTACACTACGAGTACAGGAATGGTCCTCGCTCATCTGTCTCCACATCCTCTCACTCAACACAACACGGTGAATGAGGAGTCGGTTATCTGGGCTAAATAAGAAACTAGACCATGCAGCATGTGGGCAGCGAAGAGATTCCCAGAATCAGGCAAGCCTCTCTCCTCGATACAGGCTCGGTTCTCTGTGCTAAACTAAGTGTCACTCACTGACGACCCCCCCCCCCCCCCCCCCC